>NC_057713.1:136289146-136321123 GCF_004010195.1 Chiloscyllium plagiosum
CTACCCTGGGGAACCTTATCAAACGCCTTACTAAAATCCATATATACCACATCTACCGCTTTCCCCTCATCAACCTCCTTCGTCACCTTTTCAAAGAATTCAATAAGGTTTGTCTGGCACGACTTGCCCTTCACAAAACCATGCTGACTATCCTTGATCACATTATTCCTATCCAGATGTGCATAAATCCTATCCCTTACAATTCTCTCTAAGACTTTGCCCACAACAGAAGTGAGACTCACCGGCCTATAGTTACTAGGGCTATCCCTACTCCCCTTTTTGAACAAGGGAACCACATTTGCTATCCTCCAGTCTTCTGGCACTACTCCTGTAGACAAAGTGGACATAAAAATCAAGGCCAATGGCTCTGCAATCTCCTCCCTTGCTTCCCAGAGAATCCTAGGATAAATGCCATCAGGCCCAGGGGACTTATCTATTTTCACCTTTTCCAGGATTTCCAATACCTCTTCTCTACATACCTCAAAGCCATCCATTCTACTTATTTGTGCCTCAGTATTCTCACCGCCAACAATGCCCTGTTCCTGAGTGAATACTGAAGAAAAGTATTCATTCAGTGTCTCCCCAATCTCTTCCGCCTCCACACGCAACTTCCCCCTACTATCCTTGACTGGACCTATTCCTACCCTAGTCATTCTTTTATTCCTAGCATACCTATAGAAAGCCTTAGGGTTTTCCCTAATCCTACCGACTAAGGTCCTTTCATGTCCCCTCCTTGCTGCTTTTAGCTCTCTCTTCAGGTCCTTCCTGGCTACCCTATAACTCTCAATCGCCCCAATTGAACCTTCACGTCTCATCTTGAGATAGGCCGCCCTCTTCCATTTAACAAGGGATTCCAATTCCTTATTAAACCACGGCTCCCTCGCACGACCCTTTCCTTCCTGCCTGACAGGTACATAATTATCAAGGACACTCAATAGTTGCCCCTTGAACAAGTTCCACATATCATTTACACTCTTGCCTTGGAGTCTACTTTTCCAAGCCACACATCCTAAGTCATGCCTCACCGCATCATAATTTCCCTTACCCCAGCTATAATTCTTGCCCTGTAGTACACACTTATCCCTCTCCATCACGAGAGTAAAAATCACCGAATTATGGTCACTACCCCCAAAGTGCTCACCTACCTCTAATTCTAACACCTGGCCTGGTTCGTTACCCAGAACCAAATCCAGTATGGCCTCACCTCTTGTTGGCCTGTCTACATATTGTGTCAGGAAACCCTCCTGCACACATTGGACAAACACTTTCTCTTTGGGCTCTACCTTATTTACTCTACTCACCCACTGCCCCTCTCTGAATTAAAAAAAAACCCTTTGAGCAAGTTCTGAAGGGTCATTGGACCAAAAACATTAACTGATTTCTCTTCGTAGATGCCGCCAGACCTGCTGAGCGTTTCCAGTGATTTCTGTTTTTGTCTCCAATTTTTTTTTGCTTTTGAAGACTCTGGTAAAAGTTCCTTGAGAACTACTTTAATACTTTCAGCAGTTATGTTTTTGGATTTCAGATGCTCCTTTTTCCATTCTTACCAGCTCCTAATGACAGTCACATTGTAACATTCCTGCCTATATTTGGGTTGATTTTTTTTTTAAGAACTGTTAAATAGGAAAACCCTCTTACCAAAGAGATTATATACATACATATTAAATCTTAACAGAATCAATAAAGATGTTTGTTATATTTATGAATAACTATCCCATACCATTGCCAAATTGGAAATTGTAAATATTCAGTACAAGGTAAATTATTGGAATGAAAATCAAAATTCTAATCAGAATTCTAAAATTATAGCTGAAAAGGAAGGCGAGAGATTTGTAACTGACAAACAGGTTGTTGACTTCAGGAATGTTTATGGAACAGGAGAGTCACGGGAAGGGGCAAACTGGCAGCATGATCAATAAGTGCACTAAATCAAAAACTGAAGTTTTGCTATGCAGAGAATGCCCTACATTTACCAAGCATACTAAAATTAAAGTGTACAATTAGAATATATTTAAATTGGGATAACTGTAACACAGTCTAGGCAGAAGAGTGAGGGACACCTGGAAATATACATGCAATTAGGACCATAAGACAATGGAACTGAAGTAGGCCATTCAGCCCATCAATTCTGCTCTGCCATTCAATGAGACTCTAGCTGGTCTGCTGATCCCAAATTCCACTTTCTCCATAACCCGAGCACAAACATGATTGGTAGGTCATGTAATTGGTGAAAGCAGCATATGGAGCTCCTGTCTTTATCAGGAGGGGATTATGGAACAAAAGGATGAAATTATGAAGCACCTTCAAGCGTTCAATTCTGTGCATCATTGCAAGAACAAAAATGAAGGCTTGCAAGGGAGCAGAAAATAATTAAGGATGAAATTCTCTTGAAATCAGTTACATGAACAGGTTAAGGTAAGCAACCATTGTTTTGCCAAAGTGAAGACTGAAAGAAAATTTAGAAGAAGTGGGCAAAATCAATAAGAGGTTTAAGTAGAAAGAAAGAAACTGGTCCCACTGAGGGCAGGGTTGACAACAAGATGACAGATGAAAAGGGATTGGTTAAAAAGGTGACAAGGAAGGGTTTCTTCAAAGAAAAAAAAACTTCACAAGGAATGATGATCTGGACTGCAACACAAACTGTTGGTGAGGTAGGTTCAATTGTGGCCGTGAAAAGGGAATTGGATAAGTTAAAGGAAAGTTTACAGTGCTACTGAAAGAGCACAGGGTAATAAGGACTCAGTAAATTACCTTTGCAATGAGCAAACAGTGGCTCAAATGATGCTGTAACCTTTGTATGATAACATGAAGGGAATTAATGAAGGAGAAACCATTCCACGAGCAGAAGGCTGACCAAAGAATAAATACCAAAGACAAATGGCATAAGAACCTCAAAAGGGAACCTCTCCTGTACAGCATGATTTGGAATACAATGTGAAAGGTGGTGGAAGCAAACTGAACAGGAATTTTCAGACTGGAATTAGCTACAGAGTCATAGAGATGTACAGCATGGAAACAGACCCTTCAGTCCAACCCATCCATGCTGACAAGATATCCCAACCCAATCTAGTCCCACCTGCCAGTACCCAGCCCATATCCCTCCAAATCCTTTCTATTCATATACCCATCCAAATGCCTCTTAAATGTTGCAATTGTACCAGCCTCCACCACATCCTCTGGCAGCTCATTCCATACACATCACCCTTTGCGTGAAAAGGTTGCCCCTCAGGTCTCTTTTATATCTTTCCCCTCTCACCCTAAACCTATGCCCTCTAGTTCTGGGCTCCCCCAACCCCAGGGAAAAGACTATTTACCCTATCCATGCCCCTCAATTTTGTAAACCTCTATAAGGTCACTCCTCAGCCTCTGACACTCCAGGGAAAACAGCCCCAGCCTGTTCAGCCTCTCCCTATAGCTCAAATCCTCCAACCCTGGCAACATCCTTGTGAAACTTGAAAGTGTTCAGAAAAGATTTACATCTTTCCAACAGGAAGGAGACCAGAACTGCACACAATATTCCAACAGTAGCCTAACTAGCGTCCTGTACAACCGCGACATGACGTCCCTACCCTGTACTCAATACTCTGACCAATAACTGAAAGCATATCAAACGCCTTCTTCACTATCCCATTTACGTGCAACTCCACTTTCAAGGAGCTATGAACCTGCACTCCAAGGTCTTTGTTCAGCAACACTCCCTCGGACCAACCCATTAAGATGGGTAAGTCGTGCAAAGACTTGCTTTCCCAAAATGCAGCAGTTTGCATTTATCTGAATTAAACTCCATCGGCCACTTCTCAGCCCACCTGGTCCAGATCCTGTTGTAATCGGAGGTAACCTTCTTCACAGTCCACTACACCTCCAATTTTGGTATCATCTACAAACTTGCTAACTCTACCTCTTATGCTCACATCATTTATATAAATGACAAAACGTAGTGGACACAGCATCGATCCTTGTGACACTCCACTGGTCACAGGCCTCCAGTCTGAAAAACAACCTTCCACCACCACCCTCTGTCTTCTACCTTTGAGCCAGTTCAATATCCAATTGGCTAGTTCTCCATGTGTTCTGTGAGATCTAACCTTGCTCACAAGGCTCCCATGGGGAACCCTGTCAAACGCCTTAATGAAGTCCATATAGATCACATCTACTGCTCTGCCCTCATCAATCCTCTTTGTTACTTCTTCAAAACACTCAATCAAGTTTGTGAGACATGATTTTCCATGCACAAACCCATGTTGACTATCCCTAATCAGTCCTTACCTTTCCAAATACACGTACATCCTGTCCCTCAGGATTCCCTCCAACAACTTGCCCACCACTGAGGTCAGGCTCACCGATCTATAGTTCCCTGGCTTGTCCTTACTATCCTTCTTGAACAGTGGCACCACGTTAGCCAACCTCCAGTCTTCCGGCACCTCACCTGTGACTATCGATGATACAAATATCTCAGCAAGAGACCCAGCAATCAATTCTCTACTTTCCCAGAGTTCTAGGGGTACACCTGATCAGGTCCTGGGGTTTTATCCACCTTTATGCATTTCAAGACATCCAGCACTTCCTCCTCTGTAATATGGACATTTTTCAAGATGTCACCATCTATTTTCCTACAGTCTCTCTCTTCCATATCCTTTTCCAGTAAATACTGATGCAAAATACTCGTTTAGTATCTCCCCCATTTTCTGCACCTCCACACAAAGACTACCTTGCTGATCTTTGAGCGGCCCTATTCTCTCTAGTTACCCTGAATGGATTAATCAGAAGTGGCTTTCACAGGAATGAGGCAAATGGTTTCTGCCTGCGCTACATAACTCAATACATCAAATAAAAGATCCTGCAAGGTGCATGGAGACAGGGGCAGCCAGCAAATGCGGCAATGATTGGAAGAAACATCAGCCAGAATTCTAATCTTTCCACCCCATAAAGTGAAACAGACCAGCAGCCCAAGGCAGATCCTCATTCGTCTGCCCTATAACCACAATGCAACTATTCTAACTGAATCCCTACACCACAATTTTATGAAATAATTCACCACAACTCGTTTTTTTCTACAACTGAGCTTTTAGAAACATTTTAAATAGAAGAGTCCTCTCACAAATAGTCATTAAAGTAAAAAGACAAGAATTTAACTATATATAGGAAACATTTTCAGAAAGCAGCATAAAGGTCAAACCTAATTCAACTGATTTAATGATTTATGTCTACCATATATTTAAGCTCCAGTCATATGTACTAGTAATGTGAACCAGTCTAGCAATTGGATACATTATAAACAATTTGAAATTTAGAAAAAAACTTACAGTATCCCAAATCTGAAGTTTTATTTGTTTTCCATCGATGGTTATCATTCGAGCACCAAATTCTACACCTGAATTCAAAGTGAAAAAATAACATTAATGGCTAAAGCCTAAGACAATTTTGTAACAGCAAACTATGTATTGGAGCTATAGAGTGAAAGGAAATACAAATTTCTAAATTTAAACACAAAGCTTCTTTCCAAATTAGTGACATTTAGCATTCTACACAGAACCCAATACAAAATACAACTGAATGCAATTCAAGATAATTAATTTCAAAAGGTGACAATTTAATATTGGATATATGAAGTTTAAACTGCTCATTTCATCCATTTCTGATTTCAAAATTTTATTAATCTCCATAAATAAGCTGTTCTGTTGTACGAATTTCATGTGCAACACCATTCCATAAATGCTTAAATCCACCAAAACTTCAATTATTGGTATGTTTACCAAATTATTATACAGCAGCTGAGCGAAAGTGAGGACTGCAGATGTTGGAGAGTCAGAGTCGATACCAACCTACTCACTATCTCACATCCCAAGAGCAGATGGGACTTCAATCTCGGCCTTCTGGTTGAAGAAAGAAAGGTGGGGAGAGGAGGTTGAGGATTAACCATAATAGTGTTAAGTGACCAAGCAGACATGACCTTATGACCTGTTATTTCTTAAACCTATATGTATAATCATTTGCCGAAACGTGTGGCACTGGAAAAGCACAGGTCAAGCAGCAAGCGAGCAGCAGGATAGTCAATGAAGGACTATGCCCTAAACGTCAACTCTTCTGCTCTTGCCTTGGTCACTTCACACTATTATGGTTAATCCTCAACCTCCTCTCCCCACTTTTCTTTCTTCAACCAGAAGGCCAAGATTGAAGTCCCATCTGCTCTTGGGATGTGAGATAGTGAGTAGGTTGGTATCGACTCTGACTCTCCAACATCTGCAGTCCTCACTTTCTCTCAGTTGCTGTATAATTCATGTACAAGGACCCATAAATTCTCTAAATACCAATAGCTACCAGGATTTAAAAAAATTTTGTTATTCAATTCTAACTAAAGTGGATGGATTTTCCACATCTTACTCCATCTTCTCGCATCCTGAACAATTTGCATCCCCTTAGCTTTTCATTTTGTCTTCACAGCTTACTTCTTGCTTTGTAAAATTAAAATTAAACTTAATATTACTTTATCTGTTCATCCAAATCACTAATAAGAATAGCAAATAGATGATCTACCAGTTACATCCACCCATCCTCAAAATGGCTGGTTTGCGTCTAGTTGATTTGTTAGTTAATAATCCTCAATCCATGCCATCCTCCCAACTCACTGAGCCCTACCTAATCTGTCCATTTTAATTGTGGACTCCAGTCAGACCTCTGAAACAGCAAAGGGCAAAGAACTTAAGGAACACTTCAAACGTTTGACAATGCACAATACACAACCATCTCTCTCCAGCCTGGAGGCTTCCTGCCTTCAGTCCTGAAGAAGGGCTTTTGCCCAAAACGTTGATTTTCCTGCTTCTCGGATGCTGCCTGACCGGCTATGCTTTTCCAGCACCACTAATCTAAAAACTCTGATTTCCAGCATCTGCAGCCCTCACTTTTGCCACAATACACAACCCTCCAGACAACTGAATTCAATAATTTCCAATCATAATTAATATTTGTTTCTTCCAAATGGTGGTGCTTGCAGTGGTTTCTCCATAACATTTAAACTTCCTCTAGCCTCATTTTATGTTTCCTTGGTCTATCCACTTTTGCCATGCAAAAGACATTGTCATTTAATATTTCTGGCCTTTCACAAAATCACTGACCTTACCCTTTGTCCTGCCCCCTGCCATTCAACATTGGTTGGGTCCGGTGTAAATGGTGACAAGCCAGTAGAGGGGAAATGGTGACAAGCATCACTGATGAGCTGGCTCAGGTCTAATGGACTCTTGTTAAGCTATATCTCTATTTTTCTTATTCTTAAAATTATTCAAAATGGCAATGCATTGTGGCAACAGGGGAAAAGATTTCACTACTTTACTGTGTTTTCCACTGTAAAATACTCCTGACAAAATCATACATATTATTCCTTCCTAGTCCCTTTACCTGCATCAAATCTGTTACACCTCTAACTTAAAACATTACCCATTCCTCCATTGACAGATGCTACCTGACCACATGAGCATTTCCCATTTCTAATTTAAATTTTCTGAATCCAGTATTTTGCTTGAGCGGAATATAGGGGTGTATACTGGGGGGTGCAATGAATTACTGCAGAGACACCAAGGGCATTCTCACAATCTAGCAGGATGTCATTTAACTGCTTCACAGTGTTACTGAGGTTTAATCTTTCTGCAGATGTATATGGTAAACTATTTTTAAATGAAATTTCTATCGGGAGAGGCAAGACGACAGCCAAAGAGATAGAGTATACTATGTACTCACCAATGGTAAGATCATGTACAGGTTGAAATCGCTTGTCTGTAAACTGTAGTAATAAACATGACTTGCCCACACCTGCAAACAAAAATTCCTAGTGTTAAATTCTGTACACTCTGATAAAGAAATGCAAGGGCAAACTGTACCACAGTAACACTATTTCACAGAAAATAAACACAATGGATTACATATTCAAAGCAGATCAGACAAACCCAGCCACAAACTGTACATTTACAAATATTACTAGTTGGTAAGGTCTAGCCAAGTTCTCAACATTGGCTGTGGACGCCAGTTAGCTTTATGGCAGCATCAGGTCAAAACATGGGCAAGGAGACTCTGTTGTTACCAAGTACTTAGCTGACAAATAAAGTCTCCTCCATATTGAGTAGCACCTTTGAGAAAGGAAGACAGGCAGGTGGTAATGGCACAAAACATACTTCAGATCCCCATCCAAAGTCCATCATTAAGAATGGCTTGGTAGAACCACTCCTCAGGTGACTGAGCTCTAAAGGTTGCTAGACAGTCTGTGGCTGGGGTTTAAGAAACTAGCAATAAGGAAAAACACATTTGGCCTCATCTTCACCAATCTGACTGCAGCAATTCCAATTTCAAATGCTTTCTAATTTGTACTTTGTATTTTCTCTACTCCATCCCCCTTCACGTTCCAGTATTCCGTATTTCACTCGTAATTGGTCTAAGCACAAAGCCGAAATGCTGACATGCCTCCTCAGAATATCTCTACTGAACATTATTGATCTTTTCATAAATTGCTGTTGGAATGCTGGATTTAGCTGTGTGGATATCACTTGCTCACAGGCTCTCACTTTGGGATTTTACAAAGCAAGCTAGCATGAATAAGACATCCAAATGGTGGTAAGCTCTCTACAGCTTCCCTCCATGGAGGGCACACATGCTTCAACTTGGAACAAATCAGATTGAAGAATGGGCTGGCATGTTGAACCAGGAAGTTAAGTTTTAAAAACGCTGAAATACATGTTAAAAATGGAGGCTGAAAGCAAGAGAGAGAAAGAAAGAGAAAGTGGAGTGGTACAAGTCAGAACAACTTGGAGATTCATAATTTATGAAGCATGCATTCCTCACAACAAGCTTTTCTTTGCTAACCCACCACTAAATCATCTGTTTGACTATTTTGATTACTCCCACAAGGTGGGTAATTTGCATGACACTCATAACTCCCCTCAAAATTCTAGCCTATGCTTTTATTTGGCTTAAAAATTTACAAGTAATTATGGAAAAGCATAGGTCTAGTTGACAAGTTAAAGTTCCTTAGGGTGGGAGTTTGAAACTAAAGGGGCATAGTTTTAAGGTGGGAGGAGCAAGTTTTAAAAAAGGACAAAGGCCAACTTGTTTTTTTTTTAAAAAATACTGAGAGGCTAGTGTGTGAAATGAACTGCCAGAGATGGTGTTGATTGCAGGTACAGTTTCAGCATTTAAGACATTTGGATAAGTACTCAAAAAGGAAAAGGTTTGGAGGGATATGGGGCAAACACAGGCAAGTGGAATAGCTTACAGAACTAATTTACTTTGGGATGGACGAGTTGGATTGAAGGGTCCGATTCGATTCAGTATGACTCTATTCTAAATTGGGGCAACACTAACGGACGGTATTAGGAACTTTCAAAAGTTGGTTGTGGGAGGCTGTTCTCAGGTAAAGGGACATTTGACAAATGGGAGGCTTTCAAAAAAAAAAACATAACGAGAGTTCAGGGCCAGCATGTCCCGGTTAGTGAGAAAAGGCATGGCTGGCCAGAGTAGGGAACATTGGAAGACTAGAGATATTGAGGCTCTGCTCAAGAAAAAGGAGCCAAGCGTCAGGTACAGACAGCTTGGATCAGAACATTGGGAGTTTACTTAAAAGGGAAATCTGGAGGGCAAAAAAAGGGGACATGAGATAGCTTTGGCAAATAAAGTTCAGAAAAATCCAAACAGATTCTATAAGTACATCAAGGACAAGAGAGTAACTAGGGAGAAAATAGGGCTCCTTAAAAGTTCAGGAAAGTCATCTATGCATAGAGCCATAGGAGACAGATAAAATCCTAAACATTTGTCAGTATTTGCTCTGAAGAAAGAAATGAAAGATAGGCAACTCTGGGAAATAATGTCTTCATGTCTTGAAAACAGTCCATATGACAGAAGTAGTGCTGGAGGTCTTAAAATGCATAATAGATAGATAAATGCCCAAAGACATTCTGGAAAACTAGGGAAAAAATTGCAAGGTCTATAATCATCAACAACCACCACAGGTGAGGAGCTGGAAAACTGGTTGGTGACTAATGTGGTGCCATTATTTAAGGCAGGCTGCAAGAAGCCTGGAAACTGTAGACCAGTGAGCCTTACATCAGTGATGGAAAAAATTCTGAGAATCTACATGTATTCAGAAAGGCAAGGACTGATTAAGGATAGGCTGCATGGGAAACTGTTCTGCACAAACTTGATTCAGTTTTTATTTGAAAGGGTGACCAAGATGATGGATGAAAGCAGAGCGGTAGACATTGCGCGCATGGACTTCAGCAAGGCTTTCGACAAGGTTCCACATGGTAGATTCATGACTAAGGTTAGATCATATGGGATCCATAAGGGTCAGTGTGGACTTAGTGGGTCAAACAGCCTGCTTCTGTACTGTGGGAATTCTAGGATACCGTAAGCGCAAAAAGCAGTGAAGGTGGATTCAAATACAGCAGAGATGTCTTGCTGCAATTGTACAGGGTCTTAGTGAGACTACGTAAGAGGTACTGTACACAGCTTTGGTCTCCCTATTGAACGAGGGAGTATAATAAAAGCTTACTAGTCTGTCTCCTGGATGACAGAGAGCCTGGTCAATTAGGTCTATATTCACTTGAGTTTAGAAGAATGAGGAATGATCTCATAGTAACCTATGAAATCTAACAGGACTAGAAAGAATAAACACAGGATGTTCCTGATGACTGGGGAGACCAGAATCAGGGTCAGAGTTTAAGGCTATTTGGTGGGCCATTTAGAACCGAGATGAAGAAAGCTTTCAGAGAATGGTGAGCTCATCAAATTCTCTGCCTTGGGAGGTAATTGAGGCCAAAGTGTTAAATGCTTTCAAGGAGTTAGATTAGATCTTAAGAGCAGAAGAAATCAAGTTTGGAGGAGAAAGGAGGAGTGAATTAAGTTTGATGATTAGCCATGACATATTGAATAGTAAAGCAAGCTCAAAGGCCTGAATGGTGCTTCTGGTTTCTATGCATAAAAAGGTTTAAAAGGATGTTGCCAGGTTTGGAGGATGCTATAGGGAGAGGCTAAATAGGCTGGGGCTGTTTTCCCTGGAGTGTCACAGGCGGAGGGGTGATCTTATAGAGGTTTATAAAATCTGAGGGACATAGATAGGGTAAATGGACAAGGCCTTTTCCCTGGGGTGGAGAGTCCAGAACTAGTGGACATAGATTTAGGGTGGGTGGGGAGATTTAAAAAGGGACCCAAGGGGCAACGTTTTCACGCAGAGGGTGGTGCGTATATGGAATGAACTGCCAGAGGAAGCTCATCCACTCCCCTCTACCTCAAACCCTCCAACCCTGGCATCATCCTTGTAAATCTTTTTTGAACCCTCCACAAGCTGCACTGCAGAAATTCAAAGAACCTCAGGCAGCACTTAACAAACCCATGACCATTTCCATTTGGAAGGGCAAGGATTGAGATACACGGGAACAACACCCTATGCAAGTTCCCCTCACTATCTTGGCTTGGAAATATACTGTCAGCTGTTTCCATGACTTGAATGCTTGTGATGCAGTCCTACCAAATCTTGAGAATGCTGCAGGAGTAGTGCTATTGGAAGCACTCTAGAAGACATCTGTGGCAGCTCTACAGAATCCATGATTCTGTGCAGGACAGAAAATAGTCAGGTGGACGATAGGTTTGCCCCGAGACTGATGTGCACTGCAAGGCTCAGGTTACTTCACACACAGTCTGCCAAATTGGCTGCTTGCTTTCAAACGTTTGTCCACTTTTTGTCGATGGCAGCAAAGAAATGACACACCAAATAGGTCAACTGTTGGACAACATTCAGCACAGTACTAATGGCATTATTTTGTGGTCTATATTCATCTTGAAGTGCAGGTTTTGATTTTAAAAATGCATTTAATAAAAAGACCTGTGCCTCAAAAATGTTTTCAGACTGTGAGCTAGCAGTGCATAACTCAGGTGAAATGCTCACTGATTAGTTTTTCCGTGTGAAAAAGTCTGAAGATACTAAAAGACGAAAAAACTTCCAGTCTGGAAGCATTTGTAAATTCCCTCCGAGATCATACTGATGGCCATTAAAGGTCAGGGCCTATACATATCATTACTTCACACCATTGGCCACTTGAGTTTCTGATTCTCCAATGTTGCGTTTGACTTGTCCCTCCTGATGTTCAGAAAACTTCAAGTCATAAACCTAGTGACCAAACATTATGCGAGACTTCTCCCAAGTTCATCTTTGCTCAGTGTCAAATGTTATGGTGATGGCTACAAAAATGAGGTAAAGATCTATGACAAATCAGTGAAAAACATGGAGGGTTAAAGAGTGTCCCAGCACTATGTCTGTGATGTGCCTTTACTCAAAATAAATTCTCACTTCCCAGGGAGCCAATGGTCTCCACAAGCCAATTCAGACATACTGTAGTCAATATCTTTCCATAAATATAAAGGAGGGTGATACCAAGGTCATTGCAGCAATCCAACTTGTGTCCAAGGTAATGCTAATCGCAAAGATCATGTGGAATCCTTCCCTACTCCTCGCAAGTTGTTACAAAAAATCATGGAGCTGGCCTGTAGGGTAGGGTCACCATACTTCAAGACTTTAGAGATGGAATTCCATCAACTTTGGGGCTCTTGTTACTTTTCACTTCACTGATGTGGATCCAGGTTCTTCCAGAGTGGCTGTCAGCTTTCTTGACAGATCGTTATTAGATGCAGTGGATAGCATTTCCATACATTTTTCCAGTAATAAAGTACACAGGCTTTCAAAATACACTGACCTGCACTCCAAGATTGACTTGACAGTGTATAATGCTTAGCTATTGCAACTCTTCAGGTTGGTTTCAACTCAACATGCTGGCCTACACAGATTTGAAAACTTGAGGTTTTTTGCCAGCATCCTAACAGTCAAGATTTTGCTGCAGCTGTGATTCACAGTCATTTTGGACATTCCTCAGTTTACTTGCAAGGGCGTTGCAGATTTGACAGTAGACTGTATTTTCCTCTTGCTTGGCTGACTGAATCTGATGAGCTGACCTTTATATTGGGAGCAAATCTGGGATTTCTGACATTTCAATCATTGGGAATAGCTAGTACTGCAGCTTTGTGCACCCAGCACAAAATACAACCACCTGCTTTTCAGGTGAATTAGTGAACTGCAGTAGGATTCTGATTAGACAGAGGTAGTTACTATCATGACCACACACCAGGGTTATCTTCAGAGTGCTCTCGGAACTAAGAATTTGTATATACTCGTTTGCTACCCTCTTATCTTCTGAATGTTTTCAGTTCAAAAATATCCAAGTACAAGATCAAAAGGTTTGTTTTTATTTTTAAAAATCACTCCCAACATATGGGAGTCACTGGCTGTGCCAACATTTATTGCCCGTCCCTAGTTGCCCTTGAGGTGGGAATGAGCTGCCTCCTTGAACTGTTACATTCCATGTGCTGTTGGTATGCCATTTATGGACAAGTTTCCTAAGTAATTTAACAATAGTTGTGCAGATAGAAAAATTATGAAGCGAAGGCTAAAACAGATTTAAACAAAGGATATGAGTTACGTATAAACCAAAAATTAGCTGAACTTCTATTGCTGCAGATTTAGTTTGCTTGAAGGGTCTTTATCCTAAGTGATGGGGTTGATAACAGTCCGATTCAGCAGGTGCATTGCAGTTGAGGGTTGTTCCTACAAATGGGCTAGGTAGAACAGCTCCTTAGAGAGAGAGCAAGACACTCTGTTGCACTTTGATGGCACTGCAGGGATGTCTCTTGGTAGCCTCATTCAGCACAATTGCTCTGGATACCCTCACGTCTCCCTGCTGAGAATGGCTGCTTCAAGACATCACCTGAATTTCAGACTTCTATACAGTTCAAAACTTCATGATGGCAATTCCAAATTATTGAATCATGCTTCCATACTAGATACAGATCTAAAATGAGGTTTGCAGGACCAATGCATCTACTGCATTTTAGTGAGATAACTTTAGAAAATTAATTGTCACCAATTTCAGTTTCACTGGCTCTCATTTGGCCAGGTATTTTAAAGGTTGGAAGGGTAAATCACACATCCACCTAAGCCACTGCCAGTTAGTACTGCTTACTACTGGAAATATTAACTTAATTTCTAAAGGACTGAATTTCTTCTTGCTATAAGCAGCCTCATTCCAAACCAGCTGAATCTATAAGTGTAATTATCTGACTTCTGGCAGAAAGACAGGATCGCTTTATGAAATATGGTTAACACCACATTTAAATGCTAAACAAGATGGCACGAAACTACATGTTACATAACTTCATATTAGTGCTTAATTTTATTCATGGTCAACTTTAAGTTTAGAAGAGAAGATGATGTGGGACACTGCATTTTGAACAATGAGAACAGATTTAAATGTTTTGCACACCTTGGTTATGACAAGAGAAACACCAATCCTCATATTGAGAGAAATAGGATAAGCAACAAACTGGAAAAATCTTCAGTTACTGACTTAAGAATCAAATTTCATAACTGTTAGGTTTATAGGTGCAATGTCTGCAGCATTCCTAAGTTAATAGAAAAATAGATTTGGTTACAATCGTACATAGCAATAAATTTGGTACAGTGTGCTGTACATTAACTATCATTTCCTATCTCTGCACATTAAAAGTAACATTTTACACAAGCTCTGGTGATACCGATACAGTCCTGCATTGATCATGGTGATTTCACCTTCACATACCTGAACATATCTAAGTGGCAAAGGTAGTCTTGAGGACGAGCTCAGAATACATTAAGGAAACAACATTTCTTCAAACAGTAAATTTTGCAAACCAGTGAATAGCCAATTTTAGACCTGGTGGTGCATAGTGAAATAGGATTAATGATCTCAGTGCACGCAGCTTTAGCCAAACTTTGTACTAGATTTAAGGATGCGAAATGTGGATCTGAAAAGTGTCTAAAAATGTAAAGCACAATGTCATTGCAAAGGTAAAAACAACAGTTGGTTAATTTAACTGAATGGGATTAAAATGTACTTAAAAATTGTGCCAAACAAGATATTTAGTTAAAAATATTTTTCACATAGAAACACACTTTAAGAGTGAGATGAACCATTGGTGACAAAGGAATTTGATGATACACAAGCTTGAACTAGCAATAAACATAAAAAGACAGTAAAACCTTCTGCAAATAAATCAGTACAACTGAAGTTAACAGGAGTTCCTTCGAAGCAGAGATGGGAAGAAAGGAAATAACAGTGAACAAATACCTTGCTCCTCTGTCAAAACAAATCACCCCAAGAACAGAAAATCAAGGACAAGTGGGAGAAAAAGTACTCGGCAGACTATTGTAGCGAAAGGCTGAGTGCTTAAACTCATTAAAAAGGTGGTCTCAGAAATATGGATGCATTTGGTTGCAACCTCCAAATGTCCAGTGATGAAATAATCCCTGTGATTAAAAACTGAAAATATATCAAGGGAGGGTGATTCACAGAATACATTTCATCAGGAAAGTACTGGAACCGATTTGAAAAGCAGTAGCAGATTTTTCCAAAATCTTAAGACATTTAGAAAATTACAAAATAAACAGACAGAATTATATGGTGTTGAGAAAGGGAAACAACGTTAAAGCAATTTTGAGGATATAACGAGCAGAGTAAATAGCAAACACGAATTGTAGACCTGGATGCCCAAGAGGCATTCAATAGTCTCCTGCATAAAAGAAAAACAATGGAGGTAGATTTTGGGTATATTAACATGGCTTGAGGACTATAATTTGTAAAGGGCTATTGTGATCAGTGTTGGGGCTTCAACCACAATTTATATTGATGACTTGAATGAAGGGTCTGAGTGCATTGATGCCAAATTTGCCATCATAGAAAATCAGGTGCAAGACCAACCAGAAAACATAGAACATCACAGCGCAGCACACGCTCTTCGGCCCTCAATGTTGTGCTGATTTGTGAAACTAATTTAATGCTCATCTAACCTACATCGTTTCATTATTATCCATATGTCCAATGCCTGTTTAAATGCCCTTAACGCCAGCAAGTCTACTACGGTTGGAGGCAGGCTGTTCCACACCCCTATTACTGAGTAAAGAAACTATCCCCAAAATCTGTCCTATATCTATCACCTCTCAATTTAAAGCTAATGTCCCCTCGTGTTAGCCTTCACCATCCGAGGAAAAAGGCTCTCACTGTCCACCCTATCTATCCCTCTGATTATCTTATACATCTCGATTAAGTCACCTCTCAACCTTCTTCTCTATAACAAAAACAGCCTCAGTTCCCTCAGACTTCCCTTCCATACCAGGCAACATCCTAGTAAATCTCCTCTGAACCCTTAAAAGGATCAACATCCTTCCTAGAATGCGGTGACCAGAACTGTACGTAATACTCCAGGTGCAGTTCCAGTCTTCTGGCCTTATACAGCTGAAGCATGACCTCATGGCTCAAACTCAACCCCCCTACCAATAACCACCAACACACCATATGCCTTTTGAACAACCCTATCAACCTGGGTGGTAACTTTCAGGGATTTATGCACCTGGATACAAATCTGTTCATTTACATTGCCAAGAATTTTACCATGAACACTGTGCATTCCCGTTATTTCTTCTGAAGTGAACTACCGCACACTTTTCCACATTAAACTCCATTTGCCACCTCTCCGTCCAGCTCTGCATCTTATCTATGTCCCTCTGTAACCCGCAACATCCTTCTGCACTATCCACAGTTTTGCCTTACCTTAAGTGTTATCCAAAAATTTATTAACCCACCCTTCTAAGCCCACATCCAGATCATTTATAAAAATGACAAACAGCAGTGGCCTCAAAACAGATCCTTGCGGCACACCACTGGTAACCGAGCTCCAGGATGAACATTTCCCATCAACCCATCACCCTCCGTCTTTTTTCAGCTAGCCAATTTCTGATCCAAACAGTTAAATCACCTTCAATCCCAAAACTCCAATTTTGTGCAATAGCCTACCGTGGGGAACCTTATCAAGCGCCTTACTGAAATCCATATACACCACATCAACCACTTTTCCTTATCTACCTGTTTGGTCACCTTCTCGAAGAAGTCAATAAGGTTAGTCAGGCATGACCTACCCTTCTCAAAACCGTGTTCACTGCCACTAATCAAATTATTCTTTTCCAGATGATTATAAATCCTCTCTTATAACCTTTTCCAACACATTACCCACAACCAAATTAAGGCTCACTGGCCTATAATTACCAGGGTTATCCTGACTCCCCTTCAACAAGGGAACAACATTTGCTATCCTCCAATCTTCTGGCACTATCTTGTCATTGTCTACAGGAATAAAGATCAAAGCCAAAGGCTCTGCAATCTCCTCCCTGGCTTCCCGTGAATCCAAGGATAAATCCCATCCGGCCCAGGGGTCTTAGCAATTTTGGAAGATCTGAAAATAGATAAAAACTCCTCTTTGGATGAGAAAGTGAGGGCTGCAGATGCTGGAGGTCAGCTGAAAATGTGTTGCTGGAAAAGCGCAGCAAGTCAGGCAGCATCCAAGGAACAGGAGAATCGACGTTTCGGGCATAAGCCCTTCTTCAGGAACTTTCCTCATTCCTGAAGAAGGGCTTATGCCCGAAACGTCGATTCTCCTGTTCCTTGGATGCTGCCCGACCTGCTGCGCTTTTCCAGCGACACATTTTCAGCAAAAACTCCTCTTTGTCAACCTCACTCCCATGTAATCTTGCAGCCAGTGTCTCTGTATTATCACTAATGTTATCTTTTTCCAATGTGAATCCTGATGAAAACTATTCATTAAGCGCTTCCCCCATGTCCTCAGATTCCACCCACAACTTGCCACTATCTTTGATTGGCCCTAATCTTACTCTAGTCATTCTTTTATTTCTGACATACTTATAGAAAGCCTTTGGGTTTTCCTTGACCCTATCCAACAACTTCTCATGCCCCCTCCGGACTCCTCTTAGCCCTCTCTGGATCTTTTGTGGCTGATATAACACTCAAGCCCCCTAACTGAGCCTTCACGCCTTATCCTCACATAAGCCTTCCTCTTGAGAAGCACTTCAACTTCTTTAGTAAACCATGGCTCCCTCTCTTGACAACTCCTCCCTGCCTGATAGGCATATACTTATCAAGGATCGGTCGCAGCTGTTGAAGTGGGAGATGGCATGGGGCAGGCTAACACTAGGTACATAGACACACAAGATGGCTACTGAATCATAAGTTGGTCACTTGACACACAAGATGGCCAGCAGATCACAATATGGAGACAGACAGCAGAGCAAACAGACACTGCCTGGGACCACCAGAATGCCAGCACAATGCACTCTCAGCCTAGTTGATTAGTTTAAGGCAGGTGGGGGAAAGAATACGAGTAGCGTACACTGCTCAAAGTGTCTGGGTCCAGCCAACACCCTTGATAAAAATGCTAACAGTTTGATATGGACTCAATACAAAGTGATAATAGCCAGGGCTGCAGTAATCATCCTCTCAGGAAGAGCGAATAGCGCCCATTACTACAGCAAAGGACTTCCACACAGACATTGAAACTGACAGTGTCTCCGCTGAAACTTAATTCCAGTGCAGTCATTGTCAAAGGCTGCACTGGAATTGACAATGACTGCATCAAAACTATCAACGATTCTGCAATGTTTACAACAAACAAACAAACAATTACAGAAACAATAACCTCACTGACCTATTATATCACAGAATGTACAAAAGTATCTTGACATGTGCTCCGGGTTGAGAGAGGAATCACAGCTGACCACTCTGCTGTCAGTCTCTCTCTCCCTGGAACTCCGGTATTTCTTGTACAATAAACGGTCATTGAACCCTGACTCTGATTCAGAGGTTGACGATTTTTTCCCCATAACACTGTTCCTTGAATAAGCTCCACATTTTTCAAGAGTGACCGTCCCCTGCAGTTTCCTTCCCCATTCTATGCATCCTAAACCTTGCTTAATCACATCATAATTGCCTTCCCCCCAGTTATACCTCTTTCCGTGCAGTATATACCTATCCCTGCCTGTTGCTATTATAAACACAACCAAATTATGGTCACAATCACCAAATCTAACACCTGGCCAGGTTCATTCCCCAGTACCAAATCCAATATGGTATCACCCCTTGTTGGCCTGTCTACACGCTGTCAGAAAACCCTCCTGCACACATTGAACAAAAACTGACCCATCTAAACTACTTTAACTGGAATACAATAGTTCAAGTCCCCCAAAGCAACCACCCTGTTACTCTTGCTTCCATTGGGAATCACCTTTGCTATCCTTTCCTCTACATCTCTGCAACTATTCGGAGGCCTATAGAAAGCTCTCAACAGGGTGACCTCTCCTTTCCTGCTTCAACCTCAGCGGATGAGTCTTCAAACATAGTATAGTTAATAAGTTTGCAGATGACACCAAAATTGGAGTTGTAGTCGACAGTGAAGAGGGTTACCTCCAGAGTACAATGGGATCTTGATCAGACGGGCCCATGAGCCGGGGAGAGGTGTTTGGTATGCTTTCCTCTTTTGGAAAGAGTATAGAGGACAGGAGTTGGGAGGTAATGTAGCTTCTGTACAGACATTGGTTAGGCCACTTTTGGAATATTGCTTGCAATTCTGGTCTCCCTCCTATCAGAAGGACGTTGTGAAACTTGAAAGGGTTCAGACAAGATTGACAAGGAAGTTGCCAGGGTTGGAAGATTTGAGCTATAGGGAGAGGCTATATACCTCTTTCACAACATCTTTACGATAAGAAGGAGACCAGAATTGCATGAAGTATACCAACAGTGGCCCAACAAATGTCCTAGGGTTGGATCTGGGATAAGGTTGGGTTGGGGGGGTGGGGAGAGAGAGGGGAGGGGGAGAGAAGAGAGAGGGAGAAGAGAGGGGAGAGAATAAGGAAACTGGTGAAATCCACATTGACCCCATGTGGTCGGAAGGTCCGAAGGAGAAAGAGGTGGTGTGCTTCCGCCAGGAGTCATGTGGTTGGGGTTTGCAAGTCGAGGAGCCCCAGGACTTGCATGTCCCTGGTGGCGGTGGTGGGGGGGGGGGGGGGAGGAGAGAGAGAGAGAGGAGGAGGAAAGAGTTAAAAAGGGTTCAGCCACCATGTGGTGGGGTTGTTTAGTGCATGTGTCCTGGAAATGTTCTCGGAGATGTTCCACAAGTCGGTGCCCTGTTTCCCCAATGTAGAGGAGTCCACATCAGGAGCAGACACAAACGACGTGTGGAAGGGCAGGTAAATTTCTGTTGGATATGGAAAGATGGAGGTAAGTGGGGAGAGGTGTAGGTGCAGGTTTTGCACTTCTTGTAGTGGCAGGGGAAGGTGCCAGAATTGGATGGTGGGTTGGTGGGGGGCATGGACCTAACAAGGGAATTGTGAAGGGAATGGTTTCAACGAAATGCAGATAGGGGTGAGGAGGAAATATATCCCTTGTGGTGGAGTCTGTTTATAGGTGGTGGAAGATGTAATGTATCCAGAGGTTGGTGGGTGGAGGGTGAGGCCCGGGGGGGGGTCCTTGCTGTGAGTGGAGGGGTGGGGTTCAAGGACAGGAGGTGTGGGAAGTGAAGGAAATGCGCTGGACAGATCATTGGCCATGTGGGAGGGAAAATTGTGGTCATTGAGGGAGACAGCCATCTGAGATGTTCTATGATGTAATTGGTCCTCTAACTCCAGGATTAGTGGTTCGTCAAGGTAGATATTGAAAGTTTGAGGAAGGTACTGAATATAAAAGTAGTGAATAAATGCTGGAACTGTACAAGATATTGGTTAGATTGCAGATGGAGATTCAGGTTAAGTTCTGGTCACTAGAAAGGACACTTGCTGCACAGAGCGTAGAGGAGGTTGACAAGAATTACATCAGGATTTGAAAAGTGTAGGTGTAAGAAAAGATCACACAAGCTAGGGTTGATTTCCTTAGAATGGAGGAGGCTGAACTTAAATCCAGGTCTGTAAAATAATGAGGGCTTGGATAGAATAGACAGATTTCCTCTTGCAATTCCTGAGGGCTACAGATTGAAGTTTTGTCGAAGAATTAGAGGAACATTAGGAAAAGCTTTTGCACTCAGTGGTGGGGTCTGTAATTTGCTACCCAGTTTGCCGAGGGGAAGAAACCTTCAGCTTAAAAATGAGCCTGAATCTTCACCTGAGGTTAAGTCAATCAGCTGGCACAGGGTCAGCACATTGGCCTATTTGAGTTTGTGCGTGTTTCCCCTACAGTAAGAATCAAGCACTGGAGGGCACACTTTTGCAAGAAGAAAATCCCCTTTTAAGACTGTGATTAATAGACAGATTCTTGCCCTATCATGGAGTAAAGATTTATGTAAAATAGTCAGGTAAGTGGAGCAGAGGCTAAGATCAGACAGAATGAATGCCAAAGCAGGCTCAAAGGGCTGGACGGTTTACTACTTCTGTTTACATTTTGTTCTTGCAGGTCTTTGAGCTTTCAGTGAGCACATTTGCAAAACACCACTTCTCTAAATTAGCTGTTGCAGTCCCCTCTATGTAGCTGCAGTGATAAAATAAACAGCGACTCAA
Source organism: Chiloscyllium plagiosum (assembly GCF_004010195.1). Classification (NCBI taxonomy): domain Eukaryota; kingdom Metazoa; phylum Chordata; class Chondrichthyes; order Orectolobiformes; family Hemiscylliidae; genus Chiloscyllium; species Chiloscyllium plagiosum. The sequence goes on from NC_057713.1 coordinate 136,310,598, forward strand.
CAGTACATCATCTCCCCCTTGAGCAGATGCATAAATGAGAATACAGGTGCAGTTGATGCAGCCTGGCCAAGGAGCATCCTATAGGCATCAGGCACACCCTTCTAATTATTTAAGATTCTAACCCATACTGCACACTAATTAGAAATGTTACTTTGAAATCAGTTGGCATTAAACGCTCCAATAAAATGTCTGAATTAAAAATTAAGCATCTTATTAGTATAATCCAAATTTCATTATTGTATTCTAATTGCACTGTAAGTAGGAATTCAGTACAGTAATAATCATTGGCTACACTTTAGTAAATTTTGGGTAATGGAATTTTAAATGCTGTAACTTTTACCATGTGTCATGACTACATATGTTGAATGGATTCATCTCACTGTCACAGGGAAAATGCATATCCCAATGGCAAGGCAGTTCCTTGGGTGACTAAGAACCATTCAAGCCAATCGATAATGGGGCAAATTAAATCAATGTAATCTAATATGCAGAGGGGGACAGAAATCCAGTAGATTTTTATTGGGCATAATTGGCACAGGGATACCTCTGTGCCAAAATGTCCAAGTCCCAGACAGATCAAATATTTTGAACAAGATTTGATGGTGGGTATGTGCAATTTTCATGCCATGCACCTTTCGATATCCAGTTTAAAAATATATCATCCTTTCAAATTTAGGATTAAAGCTGACATTTTAATGACAGATCACCAAGAATGCTTACCACAAATCAGTTACAGCCTGTTGCTGCTTAACAAGTGCACAAATCAGAGAACTCATTAATGCTCTTCCCTTTCCAGCCACACCCAGTCCTCCAAAAGACTGAACTTCAGAAAAAGTCTCTAATGCGAGGTCCACACTGCTTTAAAAAGATAGATGTCTGCAAAACTCAAATGTAAAAATAATAATTGATCATGGTAGGGTTTTTTAAAAAAAAACTTTTTCACTTTTAAATGGGCCAAAGCACGAAAGGCTTAGAGAGGGGAGAATTCTTTATGTCTCCAGGAGGGCTTTTTAAGCCAGTACAAAATGTCAGGAGACAGAGCTCATTTTCAGAAATGAAGCTGGGCAATTAGTAGGTGCAGCTGTGGGGGCAGTATTTCAGTGACACTGACCATAACTCAGCAAGATTTAAGATAGTTGTAGATAAGGACAATAGCATACCAGAAATAAAAAGGTTCTGAATTGAGGGAAGGCCGATTTCAATAAGACAGGACCTGACCAAAACAGACCAGGAGCAATTCCCTACAAGAAAATCCATACCAAAGCAGTGGGAGATATTTAAGGGTCAACAGTGAGAATGCAGGACTAACGTGTTCCCATAAAGATGAAGATAGGACTAAGTGCAGAGAACCATGGATGGTTAAGGATTGGATAAGGAAAAAAGGGAAGCTTATGGGAGATTCAAAACAGGAGATACGGTAGAGGAAAAGAGTGCAGGTGGTCACTTAAGATAAAGTATGACAAGTAACAGTAGGAAACATCCAAAGGCACTTATTTGCATTTTAAGGGTAAGAGAATAATTAGGGAAAGAGTATGACCTATCGTAGTATAGCTGAGGCTTTAAATGAGTACTTTACATCTGCATTCACAAATGGGATATAAGCCTAGGAATCAAGGGAATTGTGATACACTTGAACAAACTAGCATGGAGAGGGAGGATATATTAATGGTTTAGTAAGCTTTGAAGTGGTGAGAAGTATCCAAGGGCTGCATTAAATACAAGAGTTTGGAGGTTGTGGAGATATATATATAGTTCATTAGGGCACAGCTGGAGTACTGCAGCAGTTCTGGTTTCTTACTATCGAAGGATGTGATTGCACTAGAACCAAGGTTGGAGAGATTCAGCTATGAAGAGGGATTAGATGTATGGGGTTGTTTTTCTTAGAACATGCTAAGGGGTGACCTGAAATGAGATATACAAAGTTCTGAGAAGCATAGACAGTGTAGACAGGAAAAAAAAACAAGCCCTTTAGTGGAGGGACAAATATCTTTAAAACTGTGCCATTGAGTTAAGAGACAGAAGGTTGACAGGGAATCAGGGAAAGAAAATTCACCCAAAAGGTTGTGTATCTGAAACTGTCTGAAAAAGAGGGGGCAGAGGCAGGAACCCTCAAGAACTATTTAAGTGAACACTTAAAACACCATGGTATACAGAAGACTATTATTGCTGGAAAATGAGATTGCGACAGATAGAAATTTGACAAACTGGCACAGGTACAATGAGCTGTAGAGTCTTGCTCCATGTTGTAAAAACTGACACGCTAAAGTTCAGGCAGCACAAAAATGAATTAATGATGAATATTTGTCCTAGAGATTAAAAGAACCCACATGGTTGATGCCATATCAAAACCACTTTTCTCTCAACGGATATACAATAATAAAAGTGAAATAGCCAACTATTACCCAACTCTTCCACTTTAGTCTATGGTTACCTAGTTGTATTCTTCCTCAGTTGGGCCACAAGACATGAAGATGACGCTGTAGAAGTCAATAAATAAGGTGTCCAGTTAATTGTTGCTGAGTATACATTAGCCTTTCTTTAAAGTGAGCTAGCTTGAAGTATTCAATTATTTAAACAATCACCAAGATTCACCATATCTCCTAGAAACTGAAAAAACTGCAGTATCATATTACATAATGGTTCAAACTTTGATTATTTTCAGCTTTAGTTTTGTCTTACTAAAATTGAATTCTTTCACATGACAAATTAAACAAATTCCCCTCCCCTTCCTGGACCACTCCATCACCGGCAACCGACTAACCACGGATATCTACTACAAGCTCACCAACTACCTCAGCTACCCAGACTACACCTCCTACTACCCTAGCTCCTGTAAAAATGCCATCCATTTTTCCCAATTCCTCTGCTTCATCTGTTCCCAGGCTGACCAACTCCATTATAGAAAATACCAGATGGCCTCCAAGATCGCAATTTCTCTTCCCACACAGTTGAGTGCCCTCCAGCATATTTCTTCCACTTCTCGCAGCACCGCCTTTGAACCCCACCCAATACAACAAAGAGACCCTCCCACCTTCCATCCTACCAACCTTCACAACATCACATCCTCCGCAACCTAAAAACAGAAGTATATTTCCCTTCCTACCTCTATCAGCCTTCCTGAGACACCATTCCCTCTGCAACTCCCTTGTCAAGTCCACACCCTCCACCAGCCCGCACCACACTCCCAGCATCTTCCTCTGACACCCACAGAAAGTGCAAAACTTGTGCCCACACCACTCCCCTCACCTCTGTCCAAGGTCCCAAAAGGATCCTTACGCATCCAACAGAAATTTACCTGTACCTGTAATGTCATCTACTGCATCCGTTGCACCTGATGTGGTTTCCTCTACATCGGGGAGACTGGACGCCTACTTGTGGATTGTTTCAGAGAATATCTCTGGGACACCCGCACCAACCAACCCCACTGCCCCGTGGCTGAACACTTCAACTCCCCCCTCCACCAAGGACATGAAGGTCCTGGGCCTCCTCCATTGCCAAACTGTCATCACTCAATGCCAGGAGGAAGAACGCCTCATACTCCACCTTGGGACCCTACAAACACACTGGATCAATGTGGATTTCAACAGTTTCCTCATTTACCCCTCCTCCACCTTATCCCAGCCCAAGCCTCCAACATGGCACCGCCTCCCTTTCCTATCACTACATTCACCCCACCTGACCTACTACCTGCATCTACGTATTGCATTCTCAGCTACCCCCCCCCCCCCCCTTTTCAAAGAACTGCAATAAATACTACACAAAAGAAAATTCCCAAACCCTTCATGAAGTCATGTGTTTTATAGTACTTTGAATACTCAAGTGTAGTCACTGTTCTAACAGGGAAAGGCAGTGATCAATTTACACAGAAAGGCTGCACAATCAATCGTGAAACAAGTTACAGACAATCTGCTTTTGCGATGCTCAAGAGGAGAAACCATCAAGGCAGAAAAACACAATTGAAGTTATTCCCATGACAGAAGATGGATGGACAATTTTAGTCTGAAATTGTTTAGAAAATGCAGTAGTAATAAATGTCATTTTGGATTATTGTTGAATTCTTTGAAGTAGAGCTTGGACCCACAATATTCAGCTTTTCTGTCTGCCACTGAAACTCAGTTGAAAATTCCCTCAAAGCTGGTTAGGATTTCTATATTATCCAAAGGGAAATAGCAGTTATTCAAATTCAAATAGCCAGGAACTGGTGAAATTGTCAGCCACTTGACTGACAGAAGGAATCAAATACCAGTGGGCCCACAAGCTGAAGCTTCTGACTCGCAATTCTGGATTAGCTGAACTTGTGGATGCTCGTTATGTGACTGTGCCAACAAGAGTTGCGTTAGACAGCGCTAGAGCACAAGATGACAGACAGGGCTGTAGCAATGGTAGCTACATCTACATCTTGAACGAGTATGCAAAAACTACATATTTAATGTGGATGACACCAGAAAGTGGTCAGCTTTTCTCATATCATTCCTTTCCTTCATTAAATGTTTCAAGATGCAAAGAATATTCCACGACAATGGTCTGAGACATGGACAGTACCAAAGAAGTTGACACTTGTTGTGATAGGCAAGTGACATTATGTTGCATGTCAAGATACTAGCCATGCAATACAAAGCAAACAAAACCATCTTGTTGAGCTGAAGCATTTAAGGTTTATATCAATAAAGTGGACAAAAATGTACCAACAGAAGAAAAGGGAGATAATCACTGTGATGCCTGCTGAGTCCCATCAATGCCCACTCCTCAGGCAGATTTCTTAAGCCGAGAGCACAAAACTGTAGAGATGCACTGGAATTTTGTACGGCAGCATGAAAACATGTCAGCAATGTTGTCAAACACAGTAGACATGTCCAAAAAGACAAGGCAAAGCAGAAAGCAACCATTTTGTTTCTCCAGAACTGCTTCGTGCAATCTTTCCCCAATGCTTCTCATTGCCGTTATCATGCAAGGTCAGACCATGAACAAGTTGAAAAATTAAATTTTCACTTGTTCACTTTTTTTGGACATTTTATAAAGCAAACCAAGATACATGGCAACCTCGAAGCTCCACTTATCACAAATTTTTGGGAAAACTTTGATTTTAATTAATTGAAAGAACTCATTCTTGAATCCCACACAAATTAATTATTATACTCCGTACATCTAAGCATTTTAGCATTATTACAATTTCTTATTCTCAACAAGATTGGTTCACAAATTGCACCAACACATTACAATATCAAACCAATAGAAAGCAGCCAATACAAAGCAATAGAATCTCACTTGATATGGACTGCTCAGTCAGACACTAATTAGAGGAGGAAAGAACAAAATAAAAAGGTTTTAATTCTTCAAGTGATTAACAAGATTTCCTTGTTGCTCTCGGCAATGTAAATACAATAAGTCACACCTACCATTTTTATTCTTGGCCAAGAGCTCTAAACAAAGTTTTGAATTCAGTCCTACTTATTTCCATGTTAAGCCAAATATTACAAATTAAGAGTCAAAGCAAAGGAGGCCATCTGGAAGATATCCCAAAGGAATGTGCTTTTAAAAATGCTGTGATTGCTGTAATGTTGGAAGATACAACAACCAACTTGTGCACATACAGGGCCTGGGTTTAATATCACAACTGAAAGATTGCATTCCCTCAGTACCGCACTGAAGAATCAAGTTTGATAATGTGCTCAAGTCTCTAGGATGGGTTTGAGTATTTGAGCTTCCAAGTTGGGTGAAGACTCTGACCCACAAGGCAGAACGGACACCAAAAATACCAAACAATTGCCAAAAAATTACTTCTAAAGCTTGTAACCTTTTGTGAAATAATGGAACAGGTGTAGTGATTCGTAAACAGTCTACGCTTTCACAGTAAAATATAATTCAACACTGGCAAACACAATCAGCTTCCATTAAAACCTTGTTGAGGCAGTCCTGTTGCAAATTATCAAATTTGGTGTATTTTCAGTAACTATACCGCAGAAAGAGAAGCAGGGTGCTTATGCAGATTTATGATTCTTCAAATGTGTAATTTGCCCATACAACTTCATAAGCATCACAGTTGTGGTACAATTGTCAGCAGTTGTCATTTGCTGGAAAACATTTTCAAATAAAAACAAATATTTGGATTGGGTAAGGAATCATTATCCAGACAGCACCATCGATATCACCATGAGAGAGACAATTGATGCATAACAAAAGGATTAATGACGCTACAGAATAGGTTAAAGGTAAAAGACAGACCTCCATGATCACCACAGCAGGTACAATATTGAGCCTGTGCTCAACTTTATTCCATACCATACTCTTGTCAATCTCGACACTTGAGCTGGCTCCTCTGGCATTACATGAACAAGAAAAGTGTCTCATTAAATAGTGCCCACTTTCTGGCCAAACCTGCTTGAAGTCAATATTCAAGATATGTTGTACTCAAAACTACGAGACTGAGGTCTGCAGACGCTGGAGATCAGAGTTCAGAGCGTGTTGCTGGAATAGCACAGCAGGTCAGGCAGCATCCGAGCAGAAAAATCAGATTTTCTTGCTCTTCAGATGCTGCCTGACCTGCTGTGCTTTTCCAGCAACACACAACTCTACTCAAAATTAATTTGCAGGAAGTTTTCAGGATAATAGTTTGATGTTATAAGGGCTCTGTAACAGGCTAACGGGGCATTTCAGTAGGACACAGACAGAAGTAGTAACTACTGAATTAACACCAAAAAGAGAGATAGCCAAGTGCATGAATGATAACCACTCCAATGATTAGAAATACATTAACTCAATCACGGCATCATTGTCCTGGAAAAATAATTTCTGAACAAAACTGACAGGATAAGAAAGTGAGAGCTGAAACGTTGAATTGATGCTATGGAACTTTGATATTTCATGTTCCAGAGTCAAAATCTTTTGAATTACATTTCTGAAGTCACTTGCGAGATCAAATAATTAAAGCTACTTCAACTGCCCAAAGTACTTGAAAATGAAATGTTTGTTCCTACTTCACATTCTCCACATTAACATGCTAGGAAGGAGAAACCCTTTCTTCAGCACTGCAATAGCCTCACTTGTTCAAGTCTAATTCTACCCCACCTTGTCCAGCTTAACTTTCCACAGGCATTTTCAGTTGACTGGTCCTTGACATCACTTATTAGAAGGATTAAGAGCACTCAATTTGTAATTTGGCATGTCATTTCCTGATTTGTTTGCCAATCAAAACCAATTGATTTATGGTGGTTCTTGTAGAGACTTCGCACAACATTTCTTCAATCCTTTCAGCTAAACAGGTGACTGAGCACCGATTGTTAAACCCATGCCACACAATTACATCAGAGCTCTCGGTTACTCCACCTGCCATTTTTGGATTTGTTAAATCTGTTATTAGCTCACAGGACATGGGTGTCACTGGCTAAACTAACATTTATAGTCCATCCACAATTGCCCTGAAGGGGATGGTGAGCTGACATTTCAAACTGTTGCAGTCTTTGACATGGAAGGACACATACAATGCTAAAATGGGAGTTCAATGATTTTGTCTTAGTGGGACTGAAGGAACAATATAGTTTCAAGTTAGGATGGAGGCTGCTTTAGATAGCAACTGCCACGGGTAGTATTCCCATATATCTGCTCATTTTCTTCTTCATGGCTGAAGCTGTGGGCTTGAAGTGAGTTTGGGGGACTTGACAAAGGTTTAAAGTTTCTTAAAATAAAGAAGCCCAGATTACATAATTTATTCAGAAGCAGTCTACATCCAAATGGAGCAAGACCTAGACATGATACAGAATTAGGCTGACAAGTGGCAAACAACATTTGCACCACATAAATGCAAGGCAATGGCCATCTTCAATACAGAAGAGTCTAATCATCACTTCTTGACTTTGAATGTCATCACCAGTGAATCGCCCACTTAACCTGGAGTTACCACTGACCAGAAACTGAACTAGACGAGCCACAAGCACTAGGTCCGAGCTAGAAATATGCTAAAAATCTTGTAGTGAGTAAATCGGCTTCTGACAACCACACTGCCCAGCCCCCACAGTCAGTATGGCAAGAATCAAGAGTATGATAGGAAAGTGGAGTATTCCAAGTGCAGTTCCATTAACACCCAAAGCTTGACAACATCCAGGACAAAGCAACCCACTTAATTGATACCCCATCCTCAAAATATTCACTCCATCCACCACAATGCTCATTAGCAGCAGTTTGCACCATTTATGAAATACACTGTGGTATTTCACTCAGGGCCCTGAGACACTACCTTTGAAACTCATTATCATCTGGAAGAACAAGGGCAGCCAACTCATGGGAACCCCACCACCTGCAAGTTCTTCCCTAGGTACTCACTATCCTGACAATATATCACCATTTGTTCATTATCACTGGGTCATTCTCCTGGAATTTCCTCCCCTTGTCACTGCAATTACAGCAAGTAGACTGCAGCAGTTCAAGGCAGCAACTGACCACCTTCTCAAGAACAACCAGAGATAGACAAATACTGGTCCTGCCAGTGACACCCACATCCTATGAATGATTACAATCAGTCAATGTAACTCAACTGACATACAATTCTATAGAACTACCTGTTTATTTTTACAACATGGTCAGCATGATACTTCAGTTGCCTTTAATTTGTTTTTTTTTTTAACTTAAGTATTGAAAATTTTTTATGTAATTACTCTTCCACAGAAAACAAAGCTTTCTGAACTGTTGCCATGAACAGCAGCAAAACATTACTCTTTTGAGAACAGTCCTTACCATAGAAATTGTCAATTTTACAACTGTGCAGCATTAATTCAGAAGGAGCACTAACATGGTTGGTATCAGGCTCCTGACATCAGGTCATTAGGAAATCTAAACATTTTTCAGAGGACCATTACATTTTGATGCCCACTATAGGTACACATGTGCACTAATAAGCAACAAGCAGGGAGTGATTTTTGAAAGGTAAAATCCAAATAGATCACAGCATTCATCAGGGCTGATTCACAAGTATTTTTTAAAAATAAAATCAACCATTGTTAGAGACACCACCTTATATGTGGGTGCTGTGTAGAAAGCAGTTTTATTGTTACTAAATGTTACTTTTAAAAAGGTGGTAATGAGATGTACATAAAATGAAGCAAATTATATTGACAAAGGGTGGTACACCCAGACCACTGAACTGTCACTTACTGTGTGCCGTGCATATTACATGCTACCAGCATTTTATTTTCTGCCATCTCACCAATTCTTCCAAAATTGTCAGACAGCCTCACATTTAATTTTCGTTCCTCCCTTGGAGATCCCACAACGCCCCAAAACCATACCCAAAAAGCCGGTTCTGCAAAATTCACCAAAAGCATCACCCAATGGGCGCGACGGGATTATTCTTCCAAAAAGCCACAGACCATCTAAGGGAACCTCTCTCTCCGCCTAGTGCCAGCTCACTCCCCATGATGGAAGTCCCGCTGATTCTGGCTTCAGTCGGAATGAAACTATTTACAACGACTGCAACGGGGTCAGAGCCTTATTCATCCCGAAGTCCTGGGGAAGCCGGTTGTTGACAGCGGTGACCCCCCCATCCAGAACAGGGGGGGGAGAAGGCCTGGAGCCAGGCAGGGGACTAACATTAAACAGAGAGCCCGGCGGCACAGTGAGGCCTCGGCCTCGGCCTCGAGTGAAGGCCACAACTCGGCTGTGCCCCCCGAGACCTGGGCCTGGCCCCTCTCTGCCTGGACCCAGCTCTCCCCCCGCCCCGGGGTATGGAGGGGGTGGGGGGAGGTAGCTGCTTGCCCCAGCCCCGGAGGCTGCTGAAGGCGCTGGGCCGGACCAGGGTGAGGTGGCAGCCGCTGGGCCCGCGGGAGGACGGAGCCTCCCGGTGCCGCTTTCCCCGCAGCCCGGCACTCGGAGCTCACCTGTGTCCCCAATAATGATGTACTTGAAGAGGTAAGCGTACGCCATCCTGAGCCGGTGCCCGTTGCGCACTCGAACCGCCGCCGCCTCAGCAATAACAGGCTCCTGCCGACGTCAGCACCGGAACTAGGAGAGCTGCACCCTCCACAGACAGCGCCAGACCACACACCAGCGGCACCTAATGGAACTACCGCCACAGACAGCGCCAGACCACACTCCAGCGGCACCTAATGGAATTACCTCCACAGACAGCGCCAGTCCACCCACCAGCGGCACCTAATGGAACTACCTCCAAAGACAGCGCCAGTCCACACACCAGCGGCACCTAATGGAACTACCTCCACAGACAGCGCCAGTCTACGCACCAGCGGCATCTGTTGGAACTACCACCACAGACAGTTAAAAATCACACAGTACCAGGTTATAGTCCAACGGGTTTAATTGGAAGCACTAGCTTTTGGAGCGCTGCTGCTTCATCAGGTGGTTGTGGATTATTGATGTTGAGTGTCAGGAGTGTTCGCTCCCAGTTGGGGAACACTTCAGCGGTCCAGGACATTTGACCTCGGACCTTCGGGTGACCATCCTCCTTCGGGACAGGCAGCAGAGGAAAGTGGCCGAGCAGAGGCTGATAGCTATGTTCTGTACCCATAGGGAGGGCCTCA
>NC_057713.1:136321623-136324404 GCF_004010195.1 Chiloscyllium plagiosum
ATGACAGAAGTCCTTATAAGTTAAAATGTCTAACAATCCAACACAGGGTAGGTTGTACCTCACAAACCTTATTGAGTTCTTTGAGAAGGTGACCAAACAGGTGGATGAGGGTAAAGCGGTTGATGTGGTGTATGTGGATTTAAGTAAGGTGTTTGATAAGGTTTCCTACAGTAGGCTATTGCACACAATACGGAGGAATGGAATAGAAGGTGATTTAGTGTTTTGGATCAGAAATTGACTAATTGAAAGAAGACAGAGAGTGGTGGTTGATGGGAAATGCTCATCCTGGAGTTTAGTTACTAGTGGTGTACTGCAAGGATCTGTTTTGGGTCCACTGCTGTTTGTCATTTTTATAAATGACCTGGATGAGGGCGTAGAAGGATAGTTAGTAAATTTGCAGATGACACTAAGATTGGTAGAGTTGTGGATTGTGCTGAAGGATGTTGTAGGCTACAGAGTGACATAGATAAGCTGCAGAGCTGGGCTGAGAATTTAATGTGGAAAAGTGTGAGGCGATTCACTTTGGAAGGAGTAACAGGAATGCAGAGTACTGTATTAATGGTAAGATTCTTGGTAGTGTAGATGAACACAGGGATCTCGGTGTCCATGTATGTAGATCCCTGAAAGTTACCACCCAGGTTGATAGGGTTGTTAAGAAGTTATACAGTGTATTAGCTTTTATTGGTAGAGGGATTGAGTTTCAGAACCATGAGATCATGCTGCAGCTGTACAAAACCCTGGTATGGCCACATTTGGAGTATTACGTACAGTTCTGGTCACCGCATTACAGGAAGGGTGTGGAAGCTTTGGAAAGGGTTCAGAGGAGATTTACTGGTATGGAGGGAAGGTCTTATGAAGAAAGGCTGAGGGACTTGAGGCTGTTTCTGTTAGAGGGAAGAAGATTGAGAGGTGAATTAATTGAGACATATAAGATAATCAGAAGGTAAGATAGGGTGGATAGTGAGAGCATTTCTCCTCAGATGGTGATGGCCAGCATGAGGGGACATAGCTTTAAATTGAGGGGTGATAGATATAGGACAGATGTCAGAGGGTAGTTTCTTTACTTTGAGTGTAGTAGGGGTGTGGAACACACTGCCTGCAACAGTAGTAGACTCGCCAACTTTAAGGGCATTTAAATGGTCACTGGATAAACACATTGGAATAGTGTAGGTTAGATGGACTTCCAAACCGGAACAACATCGAGGACCGAAGGGCCTGTACTGCGCTGTACTGTTCTGTGTTCTATGTACACTATTTTGTTTTAGGTCCATCTAAGAACTTCCTTGTGCATTACAGGAGTTTGAGGATTCCTTCACTTTTACTGGCACCAAGCCAAGGTGTGTCACAGGGGCTTCACTTTGTTACTCCTCAGCTTCCTATTCCAGCACTCAGTCTTCCAAAGATGTCTCCTCTGTGGGGATTCCGCTGGTGATAGATTTATAAGAAATCTGCAGCTCCCCCTGCACACACCCCCAGTCCTGAAGAAGGGTCACATCTGAAACATTGACTTCTCCACCTGCTGATGCTGCCTGGCTTGCTGTGTTCTTCCAGCTTCCTACCTGTCTATAATAGATTTATAAAGCAGACCTGGCATTTTTATTTCCCCACACATTTAAATTTTCCAGTCTGAGCACACGTCACACTTACAGTTATAATCAAACAAAAACCTGTTCTGTCATAGCACCACTGTCAATTACTGGCACCTGACCAAATTACTTTAACATCTTCAACCTTTACTGAAAGTGGTAAAACATCTATTCTGCAGCATCTCTGTTATTCTCTGACAATGATTATAGAGGACACTGAATAGAAATGAGTCAAGAGGGGAATGTAATATGAATAACCGTTATTAAACATCTCCCATGGCAGATGAAAGAGAAAGACTGTCATTTTCTTGATTTGACTCGATCTGCTTCGTGAGATTAGAATGTTTACAGCAATCTACTTTGTTGGATTGCAAAGATTTTAAGGACAATCAACAAGGCAACATTTATCATAAACTGATCAGTTCCTGCATCTCCGTCAATCACTACTGAAACAAAATACAAAGCCAAATTAACTGATCTGCAATATACTTTAAAGTACATTGGCCAATAATATAAAGGAGGATAGTAAAAGCTTTGTTAGGTATGTGAAAGGCAAAAAAATGGTTAAGACTAAAATTGGGCCCTTGAAGACAGAAACAGGGGAATGTATTACAGGGAACAAAGAAATGGCAGAAGAATTGAATTGGTACTTCAGATCCGTGTTCACTGGGGAAGACACAAGCAATCTCCCTGACCTGAATGACCTGAACTGAAGAGAATTTATATTTGCCAGTAATTGGTGTTGGAAAGACTGTTAGGTCTGAAGGTTGATAAGTCCCCGGGGCCTGATGGTCTATACCCCAGGGTACTGAAGGAAGTGGCTCGAGAAATCGTGGATGCTTTGGTGATTATTTTCCAGAGTTCGATAGATTCGGAATCAGTTCCTGCAGATTTGAGGGTGGCTAATGTTGTAATGTTTTTAAGAAAGGTGGGAGAGAGAAAACAGGAAATTATAGACCAATTAGTCTGACCTCAGTGGTGGGAAAGATGCTGGAGTCTATTATAAAGGATGAAATTACGACACATCTGGATAGTAGTAACAGGATAGGTTAGAGTCAGCATGAATTTATGAAGGGGAAATCATGCTTGACTAACCTTCTGGAATTTTTTGAGGATGTAACTCTGAAGATGGACGAGGGAGATCCAGTAGATGTAGTGTACCTGGACTTTCAGAAAGCTTTTGATAAAGTCCCAC
>NC_057713.1:136324619-136342239 GCF_004010195.1 Chiloscyllium plagiosum
AATGGGATCAATTTAGGTAAAGGGGCAGTACCGAGAGATCTGGGTGTTCTTGTACACCAGTCGATGAAGGCAGGCATGCAGGTACAGCAGGTAGTGAAGAAGGTTAAATAGCACGCTGGCTTCATAACAAGAGGGATTGAGTATAGAAGCAAAGAGGTTCTTCTGCAGCTGTACAGGGCCCTGGTGAGACCACACCTGGAGTACTGTGTGCAGTTCTGGTCTCCAAATTTGAGGAAAGACATTCTGGCTATTGAGGGAGTGCAGCGTAGGTTCACAAGGTCAATTCCTGGAATGGTGGGATTACCTTACACTGAAAAACTGGAGAGACTGGGCTTGTATACTCTTGAGTTTAGAAAACTGAGAGGCGATCTGATTGAGACATATAAGATTATTAAAGGTTTGGACACTCTGGAGGCAGGCAACATGTTTCCGCTGATGGGTGAGTGCCGAACCAGAGGACACAGCTTAAAAATACGGGGTAGACCATTTAGGACAGAGAAGAGGAGAAACTTCTTCACCCAGAGAGTGGTGGCTGTGTGGAATGCTCTGCCCCAGAGGGCAGTGGAGGCCCAGTCTTTGGATTTATTTAAGAACGAGTTGGATAGAGCTCTCAAGGATAATGGAATCAAGGATTATGGAGATAAGGCAGGAACAGGATACTGATTAAGGATGATCAGCCATGATCATATTGATTGGTGGTGCAGGCTCGAAGGACAGAATGGCCTACTCCGGCACGTATTGTCTACTGTCTATTATCTAAAAGTCAGTAGAATATACTTTTGGTTGCAGCTTTTTAGTATAGTCTTGCAGTGACTATAACATATAGGAGCAGACTCAGGTTATTCAGTCTATTGACTCTGCTTCAATCATGGCTGATTTGTTTCACAACCCCATTCTCCGGCCTTCTCTCAATAACCTTTGATCCCCCTTACTAATCCGCTATCCATCTCTTGTTTTAAATATAGTCAATGACTTGGCCTCCACAGCCCTCTGTGGCACTGAGTTCCACAGATTCACCACCCTCTGGCTGAAGAAATTCCTCTTCATCTCAGTTCGAAAGGGTCGTTCCTTCACCCTGAGGCTGTGCCCTCTGGTCGTATTGTCTCCTATTCATGGAAACATCTTTTCTACAGGCCTCTCGGTATTCTGTAAGTTTCAATCAGATCCCCGCTCATCCTTCTAAACCTCATCAAGTACAGACCCAGAGTCCTCAAATGCTCCTCCTTCACCCTGGAGTCATTCTTATAGACCTCCTCTGGACCCTCTCCAACACCTCATCCTTAGATACAGGGCCCAAAACTGCTCACAATATTCCAAATATGATCTGACCAGAGCCTTTTACAGCATCAGCTCTTATATTCTAGCCCTTTTGAAATGAATGCTAACATTGCATTTGCCTTCCTAACTGTCAACTGAATGTACATATTAACCTTGAGAGAGTCCTGAACCAGGAGTCCCAAGTCCCTTTGCGCTTCAGATTTCCGAAGTCTTTCCCCATTTTGAAAATAGTCTACAACTCTATTTTTCCGACCAAAGTGCATAACCTCACACTTTCCCATGTTGTGTTCCATCTGCCATTTCTTTACACACTCTCCTGTCCAAGTCCTTCTGCAGCCACCCCTCTTCCTCAACACTACCTGTCCATTGCCCTATCTTTGTGTCTTTTTTTTTAGATTAGATTACTTACAGCGTGGAAACAGGCCCTTCGGCCCAACAAGTCCACACCGACCCGCCGAAGCGCAACCCACCCAGACCTATTCCCCTACATTTACCCTTTCACCTAACACTACAGGCAATTTAGCATGGCCAATTCACCTGACCTGCACATTTGTGGGAGGAAACCGGAGCACCCGGAGGACACCCACGCAGACACGGGGAGAATGTGCAAACTCCACACAGACAGTCGCCTGAGGTGGGAATTGAACCCGGGTCTCTGGTGCTGTGAGGCAACAGTGCTAACCACTATGCCACCGTGTCGCCTGCAAACTTTAGTAACAATGTCCTCATTCCTTTGCCCAGATCATTAATGTATGACATGAATAGTTGTGGTTCCAACACTAACCCTATTCCAGTTGTGCCATCCTGAAAAGATCTCCTTATTCCCGCTCTCTGCCTTCTGCCAGTCAGCCAATCCTCTATCCATGCCAGTGTCTTGCCCATAACACTAGGTGCTCTTATTTTATTTCGCAGCCTCCTGTACGACACCTTGTAAAAGGCCATCTGGAAATCAAAAATCATCACATCCATTGGCTCTCTTTTGTCTAACTTGCATGTTACCATCTCAAAGAATTATAACAGATTTGTCAGGCAAGATCTCCCCTTGACAAAGCCGTGGTGGCTCAGCCCTATTTTGCCATGCACTTCCAAATATTTTGCAATCTCATCCAAAATAATGGACTCTTAAATTTTACCAATGATGAAGATCAGGCTAGCCTATAATTTCCTGTTTTCTGCCTCCCCCGCTTCATAAACAGGACCCTCCCTGACTCCAGTGATTCCTGAAAGACCACCACTAATGCCCCTACAATCTCCTCAGGTTTCTCCTTCAGAACTCTTGTGTGTAGTCCATCTAGTCTAAGTGATTTGATTAGAGTGGTGCTGGAAAAGCACAGCAGGTCAGGCAGCATCTGAGGAGCAGGAAAACCGATGTTTCGGGCAAAAGCCCTTCATCAGAAAGCCATTCCTAATGAAGGGCTTTTGCCCGAAACGTCGATTTTCCAGCTCCTCGGATGCTGTCTGTCCTGCTGTGCTTTTCCAGCACCACTCTAATCTTGACTCTAATCTTCAGCATCTGCAGTCATCACTTTCACCTGGTCTAAGTGATTTATCCACCAACACACCTTTCAGCTTCTCCAGCACCTTCTCCTTCATGGTGGTCACTGCACTCACCTCTGCCCTCTGACTCTCTTGAAGTTCTGGTATGTTACTGGTGTTTTTAACCATGAAGACTGATGTAAAATACCTATTTAGTTCTTCCACTATTCCTTTGGTCCCCATTACTACTTCTCGAGCCTCATTTTCCAGTGGTGCAGTGTCCACTCTTGCCTCTCTCTTACCTTATATGTGTCTAAAAAAGCTCTTGCAATCTTCTTTTGTATTACTAGCTAGCCTCCCCTCATATTTCATCTTCTCCCCCTTATTGCTTTTTTAGTTATCCTCTGCTGGGTTTTAAAAGCTTCCCAATCCTCCGTCTTCCCACTAACCTTCCCCACATTATATGCTTCCTCTTTTGCTCTTATTCTGCCATGGGTTACCGCATCCTCCCCTTAGTAAGCTTCTTCTTCCTGAGTATGAATTTCTGCTGTTCCTCCTGAATTATCCTCAGAACCTCCTGCCATCGCTGCTCCATCATCTTCCCTGCTGGGCTCCCCCTCCAATCAACTCTCCCAGCTCCTCCCTCATTTCTTTGTCATTACCTTTACTCAGCTGTAATATTGTTATATCTGATTCTGGCTTCTTCCTCTCAAACTGAAGTCCATCATGTAATGGTCACTGCTCCTGAGGCATTCCTTCACTTCAGCTCCTGAATCAAGTCTGTCCTATTACACATCACCAAATCCAGAATTGCCTGTTCCCTAGTGGGCTCTACCACAAGCTGCTCCAAAACAAAACCATCTTGTAGGCATTCCACAATAGCCTTTTCCTGGGATCTGCTACCAACCTGACTTTCCCAGTCCGTCTGTATATTGAACTCCACCCATGGTTATTGTAATAGTGTTTTTCTTGCATCCCTTTGCTATCTTTTGACTTATTTTCTGCCCCATGCCCTGACTACTGCTGGCAGGCCTGTATATAACTCCCATCGGGCTCTTTTCTCAGTTGCAGTTCCTCAACTCTACCCACACCGACTTTACGGCTTTCAACTCTACATTTCTTCTTGCTGTGGATTTATTTTCACTTCTTACTAACAGGTCAAGCCTGCCCATCGGCTCGTCCTTTTGACAGGATGTGTATCTTTTCAACCCATTCCTTACCTTTATTGCTTACCAATAGTTTGTCAGCATCCCCTCTCTTTGTGAATACTGACACATATTGCCCATCAAATATTGGCCTTGCACGACATCTCCATCCATGTGTCACCCTCTTTGCCCATTCTAACTTACACCCTTTTACAGCCTCTTCCTGTTGACAGACCAGGGAAAAATCTTTCGCTTTTCTTCACTTAAATTGCCATTCTGTTCTCATATTGCCTTGTTGCTGGTCTTACTTGTCTCTCGATCTTCTCTCTCAGCTTTTTGTATTCAGCCTGGTACCCATTTGAAAAATGTAATTGACCTGCATCAAGTACCATCCTTCCCTGTTTCATCATATTCCCCAAACCACACACCATCCAAGAAGACTGACTCAGTCCCCCTTACCTTTCAGCCTTACTTTGTCGGTCCCTGAAGTGTCTCCTCCATGAACACGACCAGTTCTTCTGTTCTCTGTTGATCTTTTGATTAATTTCATTCTCCTCTCATCCCATTGAATTCAGGCTTCCAGAAGGTTTACTTAAGTTTGTTCCATGTTCTTCATCGTTACCAGCCTGAACGTCATGTTAAGATGTTCAGTTTTACACAATTGTATCCTCATGGATTCCTGTCCACATCATTCTTAGTGAAGAACCACCATTTGACTTGGACTGAGAACATATGACTTTAGGAAACTCTGCTGAGCACGATCTGGAAATTTCTCCCTCTCCTTATTCTTTATTCCAACTTTCTCTCAGTTGCTTTTTGGAGTAATTAAGCTCCCTTGCATGCCAATGACAGGTAACAGAAACTGAATCTAAACGTCTTCAGTAGGCCTTTAAAAACAAAATGGTATTAAAAAGAGGGACACAACATCAGGTTATAAACCAACAAGTTTATTTGAAATCACAAACTTCAAAGCACTGCCCCTTTGTCAGGTGAAGTGGAGGGAAGTGCAAAGGACAGAATTTATACACAGAGAGATATAATGGTAAAATTATAGGTGATGAAGAGTGTCTAAGGATAAACGCAAATGGTGTGAGTGGAGTGCCGACAGGCTGAATAATAAGTCACTGCAGGTGATCAAAAGTGTCAGATGATGTGAGTAAAGCTGAATAGCAAGTGAAGGGATGGCCCATAATCTGATTAATGGTTACAATAAACCAAAAATAAGGTGGTGCTAGAATCAAACCAACTGGCTGAAATAATATATGTAAAAGAATCACATGCTGGGGGTCTAACCAAAGTAACAACTAATCTAAAACTGTACAAACTAATTCAGGTAGAGGGATAACAACAAGTTATCAAGGTGATGGTGTCCAAACAAGACAGTAAGTAAGATCGTACAGATACTGAACCGTATGGTGGGGTTATGTATAGCACAACAGTTGAGGCCATCTTCATGGATATAGGACTTGGCCATCAGTTTCTGCTCGGTGATTCTGTGTCATTGTGTATCTCTCTGCATTTAAACTCTGTGCCTGTGTGCTCTACGCCACTCCACCTGACGAAGGGACTACGCTCCGAAGCTTGTGATTTCAAATAAACCTGTTGGACTTTAACCTGATTTCTGACTTTGTCCACCTCAGTCCAACACCGGCACCTCCACATCAAAAACAGGGATGTGTCAAATTAGGAGTCAGGAATATATACATGGAGGCAGTGTTAAATGATGAAACAAAAACCAAGAAACAAATTCACTTAGAAAGAAGCATAGGTTTCCTTTGAGTGCTCCAGTGTCCTCCCACAGTTCACAGATAAACAGGTTAGGTGGATTGGCCTTGGGAAATATAGGGTTACAGGTCAGATTGGGATGTTCTTTGGAGGGTCAGTGTGGACTTGATAGGCCAAATGGCCTCCTTTCCTACTGTAGGCATTCGATGTTTCTATGATTCTATGAAGGGAGAATTGAGATAGTGGATGGGTTATAAACTGATAGGAGATATTTGGAAGGTTAGTTGTACTTAACGTTGGTATTTCAATAGAAGTGAATGAGCTGCATCTGAGAACGCTGAGAGAAAATGCCAATGCACTGCCTATGATTGTCCAATGACCTTCAAATACAGAGTGGTGCCTGAGAACTGGAGAATTGTGAATATTTCACCTTGTCCAAAAAAGGGTCAAAGAATAAATGCAGCAACTAGAACCCAGTCCGTTTAACATCATGGTTGGGGCTAGTTGGAACACACACACACACGAGGTAGATGAAATTTAATGAAATGTGGAGTAATCCAGGAATTTCAGGAATAATAAGGTGGGCAATATGAGCTGGAGACCTCGGGAGATATATCGGCATAAATCATTGAATTTGGCAGAGCAAATTGAAAAAGTGGGTGAAAAGAAGTATGGCATCCCGACATAATCAGTGCAAGCACAGAGTGCAGAAGCAAGGAAGTTAAAATGAATGTCCCAAATAGCAGTCATTGAACTTGAAATGTTAACTCTCTCTCTCCACAGATGCTAATAATAATGCTAAATGAATACTTTTCATTAGTACTCACACTGGAAAAAGACAATGTGGTCAAGGAGAATACTGAGAAAAAGGCCACTGGACTGGATGGGATTGAGGTGCATAAGGAGGAGGTGTTAGCAATTCTGGCAAGTGTAAAAATAGATAAGTCCCCTGGGCTGGATGGGATTTATTCTAGGATTGTCTGGGAAGCCAACGAGGAGATTGCTGAGCCTTCGGCTTTGATCTTTATGTCGTCATTGTCTACAGGAATAGTACCAGAAGACTGGAGGATAGTAAATATTGTTCCCTTGTTCAAGAAGGGGAGTAGACACAACCCTGGTAATTTCAGACCTGTGAGCCTTACTTCAGTTGTGGGTGAAGTGTTAGAAAGGGTTATAAAAGATAGAACAATCTAGAAAGGAACAAGTTGATTTGGGATAGTAACACGGTTTTGGGAAGGGTAGGTCATGCCTCACAAAACCTTATTGAGTTCTTTGAGAAGGTGACCAAGCAGGTGGATGAGGGTAAAGCGGTTGATGTGGTGTACATGGATTTCAGTAAGGTGTTTGATAAGGTTCCCCACAGTAGGCTATTGCACAAAGTACAGAGGCATGCAATTGAAGGTGATTTAACAGTTTGGATCAGTAATTGGCTAGCTGAAAGAAGACAGAGGGTGGTGGTTGATGGGAAATATTCATCCTGGAGTTCAGTTACTAGTGGTGTACCGCAAGGATCTGTCCTGGGGCCACTGCTGTTTGTCATTTTTATAAATGACCTGGATGAGGGCGTGGACAGATGGGTTAATAAATATGCCGATGACACTAAGGTTGGTAATGTTGTGGATAGTACCAAAGGAAGTTGTAGGTTACAGAGAGAGACATAGATAAGCTGCAGAGCTGGGTTGAGAGGTGGCAAATGGAGTTTAATGCGGAAATGTGTGGGGTGATTCACTTTGGGAGGAGTAACAGGAATGCAGAGTGCTGGGCTAATGGTAAGAATCTTGGTAGTGTAGATGAACAGAGAGATCTCAGTGTCCAGAAAGATCCTTGAAAGTTGCCATCGAGATTAATAGGGTTGTTAAGAAGGCATACGGTGTGTTAGCTTTTATTGGTGGAGGGATTGAGTTTTGGAGCCATGAGATCATGCTGCAGCTGTACAAAACCCTGGTGTGGCCACATTTGGAGTACTGTATACAGTTCTGGTCACCACATTATAGGAAGGATGTGAAAGCTTTGGAAAGGGTTCAGTAGAGATTTACTAGGACGTTGGCTGGTTTGGAGGGAAGGTCTTATGAGGAAAGTCTGAGGGATTTGAAACTGTTTTCGTTAGAGAGAAGAAGGTTGAGAGGTGAGTTAATAGAGACATATAAGATAATCAGAGGGTTAGATAGGGTGGACAGTGAGAGCCTTTTTCCTCGGATGGTGATGGCGAACATGAGGGGACATTGCTTTAAATTGAGGGGTGGTAGATATAGGACAGATGTCAGAGGTAGTTTCTTTACTCAGAGAGTAGTAGGGGTGTGGAACGCACTGCCTGCAACAGTAGTAGATTCATCAATTTTAAAGGCATTTAAATGGTCACTGGATAGGCATATGGACGAGAATGGAATAGTGTAGGATAGATGGGCTTCAGATTGATTCCACACGTTGTTGCAACATTTGAGGGCTGAAGGGCCTGTACTGCACTGTAATGTTCCATGTTCGATGTTCTATGCTCTCAGACCTGCTGAGTTTCTCCAGCAGTTTCAATTTATTTCAGATCCCCAGCATATGCAAGTATTTTGCTTTTATTTGGTGTTTTGGTTCAATTTTGTAAACCACACTTTAGAAAGGACATTAGACAAGGTCCCCACAAAAAACCTTATGAGAATGGTTTCAGGAATTGAGGGAGTTTAGTCCTATTGGTATTGACTGGTTTGAGCTATAGGCAGAGGCTGAATAGGCTGGGACTGTTTTCCCTGGAGTGTCAGAGGCTGAGGGGTGACCTTTATAGAGGTTTATAAAATCATGAGGGGCATGGGTAGGGTGAAAAGCCAAGGTCTTTTCCCTGGTGTGGTGGAGTCCAGAACTAGAGGGTATAGGTTTAGGGTGAGAGGGGAAAGATATAAAAGAGGGGCAACTTTTTCACACAGAGGGTGGTACGTGTATGGAATGAGCTGCCAGAGGAAGTGGCGGAGGTGGGTACAATTAACAACATTTAAAAGGCATCTAGATGGGTATGTGAATAGGAAGGGTTTAGAGGGATATGGGCCAAATGCTGGCAAGTGGGACTGGATTAATTTCAGATGTCTGGTTGGCATGGATGAGTTAAACCAAAGGGTCTGTTTCCGTGCTGTACATCTCTCTGACTCTATGAATGGAGAAGCTGATGTTGTTCTCCTGAAAATAAGAGAGACATGGTTGAGAGGAGATTTGAGAAGGCTGTTCACATCCATAGCCAGCCTAGCCAGTGTAGATAGCGAGAATCTGCTCCATTGGTGGGAAGCTGGAGAATCAAAAGATATGAATAAGATGATTGACAGAAGATCCAAAGGCAACATGATGAAAATCCTTTCAATGCAGTGACAGCCTGCACTGACTGAGACAATGGGGGAGGAAGACTGTCCTGCTCCTTTCAAAAGGGACTCAGACAAGCACATGAATAGAAAGAAGTATTGGCTGACAGGGAAAGAGAAGCAGAATGGGACAGTCTGACTTGCACAATCTCAATGGGCCAAATGGCCTCCTTCTGTGCTGTTATCATTCTATAGGTGGACACTGTGAACATTTCATTACTGGTCAACTTGAAAATGAAACGCTCCGTGAAGAATAAGCTTTTTTGATTTGAAACATTAACTCTATTTCTCTCTCCACAAATGCTGCCAGACCTGTTATGTATGTTCAATACTTTCTATCTTAATGACATAAGCTGACAGTGAACTGACAAACTTAAAATCTTTACGTTGCATTTGAAAGCAACATTTGTTGAAACATATTGTGTGTGTATGTGTGCGTGCGGTTCCAGAACGCAGCTGTAGGGTCAACCTATTAAAAATAAATTGTAAATTTGTAAAGAAGCATTTTCTGGCAACATGTTCATATAACTGTACAAAATGAGAGAGATTTGATTTTTTGTTTTATGATTTTCTGTTAATTACTGAAATATAATTTACTTGTGATTTCACAGTTGCTACAGTAACTGTAGAAGAAAGCCAAGAGTAATTCTAAGGAGCGAAAGACACAATTACAAATCCTGACAAGAACTTTATGAAAACAGAGCTGTTGGGTCCACCTGCTGAGCAATCGTCTCCGATAGATGGTGAGTCATGTGCACAACTTGGCTCCCAAATTGGAATAGCGGAGAACCATGTACATTATTGACTCACCCTCTGTTCACTGGCTCCCCACTGCTGCCACCTCCAGGAAAGTGCAGGAAGACTGTCAGGCGGGTGGCAACTTGTGCTTTACATTCATCTTTCCAGCATCTCACTCCCCCACTCCAAACTGCTGGGAACTTCCAAGCTTTACAAAAACAATATTAGGAAAGTTAGCACAACTGTCTGTTCTGTCATAGGATGACTATCAATTACAGGCAAGTGATCAAATTACTTTAACATTTTCAACCTTCACTGAAAATGGGAAAACATCTATTCTGCAGCATTTCTATTATTTTCTGACAATGATTATAGAGTATGCTGAATCGAAATGAGTCAAGAGGCTAATGTGATATGAATAACCGTTATTAAACACCTCCTATGGCAGATGAAGGAAGAAGACTGTCATTTTCTTGATTTGACTCGATCTGCTTCATGAGATTAGAATGTTTACAGCAATCTACTTTGTTGAATTGCAAAGATTTTAAGGACAATAAAGGCAATGCTTATCACCGACAACATGAACTGCAACAGTTGAAACACAGTGAATTACAATTGAAACAAAACTGCAAGAAAACAACCAAAATGAAACCACTTGCAGGGCCGGATCTTCAACTATTTTGGCAAAGTGTCATTTTTGTTGAGGTTCTGGAAGGATTCTTTGCACGAGGCCCAGTGAGTTTTCTCAAACTCACCTCATAAACCAAGTACCACGTGCCTATAGTGCCCCTCTTAGTTGATGTCAGCCTGATTCCTCCACTCACCTTCTGCTAAATTTATTAGAATCCTTTGAGGAGGTAACAGGCAGGATAGATATAGCGGAAATGGAGGATGTAATATTTCACTGTTCAGAGGATATTTGATAAAGTATCATACATCAGGCTACTTAATAAGCAATAGCTATTCTGTGATAGCTTTCTGCAGTCTTTTTTTATTTAAATAAAATTTAGCTCCTCTGTTTTTCCTGCCAAGGTGCCTAACCTCACACATTATATTTGCTAAATGTTGAAAGTCATATCGCAGCATGGATAAAAGATTGGCTAATGAAGAGAAGACTGAATTGGGATAAGGGGGACATTTTCAGAATTGTAATTTATAACCAGTGGAGTGCCACAGAGAGCGAGGCTGGGAACCACAAATATTTACAGAATATACGAAAGACTTAGATGAGGAACGTGAATGTATTATAGCCAGGTTAGTCAAGGACACAAAAATATTGGAAAGGCAAATGCTGAGGATGATAAAAAGAGTCCGCAGAGGGATACAAATAAGGTTATCAATGGGCACTCATGTGACAATTGGAATTAGAAATGCTCTGTGTCAGTTACCCTGGAGGTAAGCTGATTTTGTGGGGAAGTGGAACAGGCAGCTTTCAGTATCCTGGGACAATGTCCACTGCCTTCTGCACATATTAGGAGCTGTTGTTTGAACCTGCAAAGAATGTAGTTTCCCATTGAAGTAAGGGGCATAGTCTGAGAATTAGGGCCAGACCATTCAGGGCAGACGTTAGGCAGTACGCCCAAACACAAAGGATTTTTAGATTAAATTCCCTACAGTGTGGAAACAGGCCCTTCAGCCCAACAAGTCCACACCAACCCTCCGAAGGGTAACCCAGCCGGACCCATTCCCCTACCCTTGTATTTACCCCTGGCTAACACTATGGGCAATTTAGCATGGCCAATTCACCTCACCTGCACATCTTTGGACTGTGGGAGGAAACCCATGCAGACACGGGGGAGAATGTACAAACTCCACACAGATAGTCACCCGAGGCTGGAATTGAACACAGGTCCCTGGCGCTGTGATGCAGCAGTGCTAACCACTGAGCCACCGTGCCACCCATAGTCGCAAGAGATGTTCGGAACTCTCTTCCACAAACTGCACTGGATGCAGGATCAGTTGTTTGTTTTAAATCTTAGATAAATAACTGTTTGTTAAGCAAAGAGATTAAGGGGAATGAACCAAAAGCAGGCAGGTAGATAGAGCTAAGTCACAGATGAGCCATAATCTCACTGAATGGTGGAACAGGCTGGAGGGCCTGAGTGGCCTCCTCCTATTCCTATGTTCCTGTGAAGAGCAAACTCTCTCTGATGTTTGAGTACTGTAAAATAAATATGGTGGGATACATAGAATGGTATTTTGAAACCTTTCAAATTATTACAATAAATAGATCATAAAACATAGGAACAGAAATAGGCCATTCAGCCCATTGAGTCTGCTGTGCCACCCAATGAGATCTTGGCTGATTTGATCATCCTTAACTCCACTTTCCTGCTTTTTTCCCATAACTCTTGATTCCTTTACTGCTTAAAAATCTGCCTGTCACTGCCTTGAATATACTACATGATGCAGCCTCAATAACCCTCCGTGGCAAAGAATTCCAGATTCACTGCTAAACAGAAACAAAGAACAGTATTGCACAGGAACAGGCCCTTCAGCCCAACAAGACTGTGCCAACACATGATGCCTTTCTAAACTAAAACCCTCTACGCAGTCTATATCCCTCTGTTCCCTGCCTATTCATGTCTCTGTCAAGATACCTTGTAAATGTTGCTATTGTATCCCCCTCCACTGCCTTCTCTGGCAGCGCATTCCAGGCACTTGTCAGCTCTGCCTCTTGCATCTCCTTTAAACTTAACTCCTTTTATGTTTAACCCCTGTCCCCGAGTAATTGACATTTCTACCCTGGGAAAAAGACTCCAACTGTCCTTTTGATCCATGCCCCTCGTAATTTTGTAAACCTCTACCAGGTTACCCCTCAGCCTTCGATATTCAAAGGGAAACAAACCAAATTTGTCCAATTTCTGCTCATAGCCAATACCCTCCAAACCAGGCAACACCTGGTAAACGATTTCTATAAGCTCTCCAAAACCTTCAAATCCTCCTGACAGTGTGGCCAACAGAAGAGTTCACACATTCCAAGTGAGGCCAAACTACAGTTCTATACAGCTGCAACATAACTTGCCAATTTTTATACTCTCTGCTCTAAGCAATAAAGTAACCATGTCGTATGCGTTCTGGACCACCTTATCCCCTTGTGTTGTTGCTTTCAGAGAATTGTGGACCTATACACCCAGATCCCTCTGTATGTTGATGCTTCCAAGGGTTCTGTCATTTACTGTACATGACTCTCCTGCATTAGATCTCCCAAAATGCATCACCTTTTTGTCCTGATTAAACTCTGTCTGCCATTTCTCTCCCCAAGTCTCCAGCCTATCTATAACCTGCTGTATTCTCTAGCTATCCTCCTTACTATCTGCGGCTCCCATAATCTTTGTGTCATCCACAAACTTACTAATCAGTCCACTCACATTCTCCTCCAAACCATCTCTGTATATCACAAACAACAGGGGCCCCAGCACTGATCCCTGAGGAACACCCACTGGGCACAGATCTCTAGTCAGAAATGCACCCTTCTCCTGCTACTCTCTGTCTTCTATGACGAAGCCAGTTTCTGTCTCCATCTTACCAGCTGTGGATCCTGTGTGACTTCACCTTTTGTATCAGCCTGCCATGAGGGACCTTGTCAAAGGCCTTGCTAAAGCCTATATAGGCAACATCTACCACCCTGCCCTCATCAATCATCTTTGTCACTTCCTCAAAAATAACCATCAAGTTTGTGAGACACGATCTTCCTCACACAAAACCATGCTGCCCAAATCCATACCTTTCCAAATGTGAGTAAGAATCTTCTCCAATAATTTCCCTACCACTGACATAAGGCTCACCAACTTGTAATGTCCTGGATTATCCCTCTTGTCTTTCTTAAACAAAGGAATGATATTGGCTATTCTCCAATCCTCTAGGAGCTCTCCTGTAACTAAAGAGGATACAGAGATTTCATACATGGCCCTAGTAATTCCCTCACCTGCCTTCCTCAGCATTCTGGGATAGATCCCATCAGGTCCTAGGGATTTGTCCACCTTAAAGCTTTTCAAAACATCCAACACCACCTTTTTTATATTGACATGACCCCGAATTCCACATACCCCTCCTGAGACTCTCTATCCAGCAGATCCTTCTCTTTTGTAAAAGTAAAGCATTTGTTGAAGATCTCATCCACTTTCTCTGGCTCCATACATAAATTCCCTTCTTTGTCTTTGAGTAGGCCTACCCTTTCCCTCGCTACCCTTTACTCCTTATGTGGGTAAAATGCTTTGGCATTTTCCTTAATCCTGTTTGCCAAGGATGTTTTCTGGCCCCTGTTAGCTCGAATTCCTTGTTTGAGTTCTTTCCCACTATCTTTGTATTCTTCTGCCTGTCTTCTGTTTCCTAAACATTACATATGCCTCCTTTCCATTTTTGTCTAAGTTCTCAATTTCTCTTGTCATACCAAATTTTGCCATCCTTATCCTTCACTTTCACAGGAACACGCTGGTCTTGAATTCTAATCAACTACCTTTTAAAGATTCCCATAAAGCAGATGTGAATTTACCATGAAAGTGCTGCCCCTAATATACATGCCTCAGTTCCTGCCTAATATTGCAATAACCTTCCCACGTGAATTAATTTCTCCTGAGGCCAACTCTTATCCTTATCCAGAAGTAACTTAAAACTTACACAATTATGGTCACTGTTCCTGAAATGCACCCCCATTGAGACTTTGATCAGTTGGCCCGGCTCATTCCCCGATACCAGGTCTAGTTCGACCCCTTCCCTAGTTGGATTATTTATTTACTGCTTGAAAAAATCATTCTGGATGCACCTAAAAAACTTACCCCCCGCATTCAAACCCCTGCCTCTGAACAACTTCCAGTCAGTATCGGGGAAGTTAAACACAACCAGACAACAACCTTGTTATTTTCATATTTTTCCATAACCTCAAATATTTGTTCTTCTATCTCCCAGTGGCTGTTGGGTGGCCTGTAGTACAGTCTCATCATAATGGTTGCACCTTTCCTATTCCTGAGCTTGACCCATATGGCTTTGCTGGATGATTCCTCCCTCAGTATAACTGTGATATTCTCCCTCATCCCTTTTCCCTAACCCTTACCCTAACTCCACCTCTTTTACATCCCTCTCTATCTCACCTAAAACACATAAACCCCAGAATGTTAAGCTGCTGGTCCTGTCTCTCTCTCTCTGAATCAAGTTTCTATAATAGTTACAACATGATACATGTAGGTACTAATCCAGCTCTCAGTTCATCCACCTCACCTCACATTAAAACAAATACACCTCAGACTACCAGTCCTGCTGTGTTCAATAATCTCTTTTTCCTCTTAGTCTTATTGGCCTTAATGTCCGACTCTTCCTCGATCATTTAACTTGTTGACCTACTGCTCTGGTTCCCACTCATTCCTGAAGAAGGGCATGTGCCCGAAACGTTGAATCTTCTGTTCCCTAGATGCTGCCTGACCTGCTGTGCTGTTCCAGCAATAAAGTTTCAGCTTTGATCTCCAGCGTCTGCAGACCTCACTTTCTCCTCCTGGTTCCCACTCCCCTACCATTCTAGTTTAAACCCACAAGCAAACCTCCCTGCCAGGATTTTGGGGCCTTAGAAGGGATTCCTCCTCATCCCAATTTTCAAGAGCAAAGTCTTTGTAATCACTCAGGAAGCTCAGCTGTAAAGGCACAGTATTTATTGTTGAACACCAGAATAGAGCCATTACTTGTGATGTACAGTTCTGCAGACCCATCACTGAGTCTACTTTGGAAAGGGCTCAGGTGATGAGTTCCAACTGGCAGGCCTTTGCTGTTACCGAGTAAACTCATATTTAACTGTTCCACTCTCTCACCTCTCCCTCTGTCAACAACATCCCCTCAAACACCATTTTCCAGCCTCTTTCAGTTCTGAAGAAGAGTCATATGGGACATTAACTCTGTTTCTCTATCCAATCATGTGAAAGGTTCATATAAAAGCATCTCATTGACCTCCTTATCAGGAGCCTCTATGTTCCAATATTTGAAGGATGCTACTCAAATGTAGTTTGTGTGTGCTGCGATTGATGAATGATCGCAATACTGAGGTGCTGCCTTGTTTCTGAGATTACTCACACACTATGGGTAATCGCATCAGGCATTCAAGTCAGAGTTGATGTTGTAAGACTATAAGACATAGGAGCAGAAATTAGGCCATTAGGCCCATCAAGTCTGCTCCGCCATTCAGTCATGGCTGATAAATCTTTCAACCTCATTCTGCCCGTAACACTTGATCCCCTTGATACTCAAGAATCTATCTATCCCAGTCTTAAATGTCAAGACTGCAGCTGCTACAATAAGAACATCTGAAGTAATGGATGGTGAAGGTGTGTATCTGTGAGAGTCCGAGACCAGCATCTAACTCCAGCAAGGGAGGTGCAACCTCGTTATGTGATGTTTCCAGCTGAAGGTGACTGCATGATACAGGAGACCGACAGCCACTCACCTTCAGTGTTCAGTGCATATTGTGAGGTGTGAAGCATGCCTCGCCTCTCAAGCTTCATTAATGTAGCTGCAGCTAAAATTAAATTCATTTGGGGGACATGAGATGTCACTGGCTGGCCTAGCATTTAATATCCATCCCTAGTTGCCACTTGAGAAGGTAAGGATGAGCTGCCTTCTTAAACTGCTGCAGTCCATGTGCTATAGGTTGACCCACAATGCCCTTATGGAGGGAATTCCAGGACTTTTACCCAATTTCGCTGAAGGAACAGTGAGATATTTCCTAGTCAGGATGGTGGGTGGCTCAGAGGGGAACTTGCAGGGGGTGGTGTTCCCATGTATCTGCTGCTTTTGTCCTTCTAGGTGGAAATGCTCATGGGTTTGGAAGGTGCTATCACAGGATCTTTGGTGAATTTCTGCAATGCGTCTTGTAGATGGTACACACTGCTACTACTGAGCATCAGTGTTAAAGAGAGTGGGTGTTTGTGAATGTGGAGCCAATCAAAGCGGGGGCTGCTTTGTCCTGGATGGTGTCGAGCTTCTTGAGTGTTGTTGGAGCTACACCCACCCAGGCAAGTGGGGAGTATTCCATCACACTCCGGACTTGTGCCTTGTTGATGGTGGACAGACTTTGGGGAGTCAGGAGGTGAGTTACTTGCCACATTATTCCTAGCCTCTAACCTGCTCTTGTAGCCACTGTGTTTATGTGGTGAGTCCAGTTGAGTTTCTGGTCAATGGTAACCCCCAGGATGTTGACAGTGGGGGATTCAGTGATGGCAACACTGTGGAATGTCAAGGGGTGGTGGCTCGATTGTCTCTTGTGGAAGTGATCCGCAAAAGGTTTCTTACTCCTTTCCCTTTCATCCTATCTTGTGTAGTGCCTTGGTCTGCAGTTGGGTGGAGGGAGCCTGAACAATGGTGGACCCTGATGAGGGAGGCAATAGCTTAGTGGTATAATCACTGCACAGTTAATCCAGAGAGCCAGGAAATGTTCTGAATTCCAACATAGCAAGTGGTATAGTTTGAATTCAATACTAAAACCAAATCGAGAATTAGGAGTCAGATTCACCTGACCATGAATCCATTGTCAATTGTCAGAAAAATCCATCTGGTTCGCTATTACCCTTGAGGGAAAGAAATTGTCATCCTTACCTGGTCTGGCCTACATGTGATTCCAGACTCACAGCAATGTGGTTCACCCTTAACTGCCCTCTGGGTAATTAGGGATGGGTAATAAATGCTGGGGCGAGGCAGCAACACCCTCATCTTGTGAATGAACATACAAAAGTTGCCAAATTGCTGAGTTTCTCCAGCATTCTCTGTGTTTGTTTCAGGGTTCCAACATCTGTGGGATTTTGATTTTATTCTTAGGTCTTGCAGAACCTGCCAAAGGAAAATCGCCAAATAGCAGTGAGACCCGCAGTGAGACCCGCAGTGAGACCCACAGTGAGACCCGCAGTGAGACCCACAGTGAGACCCGCAGTGAGACCCGCAGTGAGACCC
>NC_057713.1:136343041-136367134 GCF_004010195.1 Chiloscyllium plagiosum
GTGAGACCCACAGTGAGACCCACAGTGAGACCCACAGTAAGACCCACAGTGAGACCCGCAGTGAGACCCGCAGTAAGACCCACAGTAAGACCCACAGTAAGACCCACAGTAAGACCGACAGTGAGACCCACAGTAAGACCCACAGTGAGACCCGCAGTAAGACCCACAGTAAGACCCACAGTAAGACCCACAGTAAGACCCACAGTAAGCCATGCACTGATGCTTTCCGTACTGAGCTAATAAATTGCAGGCATTGGACAGTGGGTGGTTATGGGAGAATGGGGCAGGGCATTAATCACGAGATTGGAGAAACTTGGAGCATGAACAACAGAGCTATCCTGAGCGACTTCCATCTGAGTAAACCAACTGAGCATTAAAGCTATGGAGAAAATATAAATAATAAAGGAATATAAATTATCATAAATTATACAATGATATCAAACAAAATGTAATACCTCTGATTTGAATGTCCTTATGTTTGTTTTGAAGTTCAATCCAAGTTCAATACAAAGCCGAAAACAATGTCATACAAGTTGTTTGTGTGAATGAAATTTATTCTGAATTATAAATGAACGGCAATTTTTTTACTGGTTATATTGTAGAAAGAGTGGAAAAAATCTAATTAGTTGCAAAATATTGATACTGTAAATATAAAATTAATAGTTATTGTTGTAACGGCTGTTATAGTGTTAACTAGATGCTTGTAGACATACTCTGCAGCCAATTCCCAATTCTCAGCCTCAAAATCGTTCCTCTGAATAAGGCCCCATCTTCACAAAGCAAACTATTCAACAATGTTGTGACCATGCTGAAGAAACCATCATAAACAAAAGGTTCTGCATGTATCTTATCAGGTTGACGAAAAGTATACTGAAAAAACATAATTATCTATAGCATTTACTAATTACACTGACAGTCATAGTTACACATGTATGAATATTCAAATAAAACATTGAAGTGATTTTATTATATTGAGGAATGATATTTTTGAATAGGAATTGTAGCTGGGAATTTGTGATTGAGGCTGGAAAGACATCTTCAAGAACGTGTTGCCTTTCTGATTCCAAATATGTTTCAGACCAATTTTGTGACCGTGTGCCTTCCAGCTGTGTGTCAGCATGATGATAAAACTGAAATATCTGGTAAAGTAGGTGAGACTGAGAGTCCATAGCATGGAAACAGACCATTTGGCCCAACCAGTCCATGCTGACCAAGTTTCCCAAATAAACTAGTCCCACTTGCCTGTGTTTGGCCCATATCCCTCTGAACCTTTCCTATTCATGTACCTGTCTAAACGTCTTTTAAATGTTGTAATTGTGCCCACCTCTACCACTCCCTCTGGCAGCTCATTCCACACATGCACCACCCTCTGTGTGAAAAAGTTGTCCCTCAGGTCCCTTTTAAATCTTTCTCCTCTCACCTTAAAAATATGCTCCCCCTAGTTTTGACTTACCCCACCCTAGGGAAAAGACCTTTGCTATTCACATTGTCTGTCCCCGAGTTGAATTTACAAACCTTTTTAAGGTTATCCTATAAGTTTAACGGTGCAGTTGGCTGGCTATGAGCTATGATCTGAAGATCCACTCACTGGCTTTAACAATGTGAGCTCACTGAATCACTTCCTAAACTACTGTCAGCTTCTCAGTGCCGAACCCAGTCACTGACATCATTTGACGCCTCCTCACCTTGTCCTTTTGGAGGGTCTGCTTTTAAAATCTTCTGGTCCATGACAGGATCATGACCTTCTCTCTTTCAGAGTCACTGGTGCCTCCTGCACTGCATCGGTGCACGCAGTCTACGGAACAAGGTAAGTGAGCTTGTAGTGCAGATTGAAAATGGCAGGGGTGATGTTGTGGGTATCACAGAGACGTGGCTGCAAGGGGATCAGGACTGGGAGCTAAATCTCCAAAGATGAAAGGCACATAAGAAAGACACCATGACAATAATTATGGGGAAGGGGGGACTTCAATATGTAGGCCGACTGGGAAAATCAGATGGTAACGGATCTCAAGAAAAGGAATTTGTGAAATGTTGATGAGATGGTTTTTTTGGAGCAGCTTGTGGTAAAGCCCACTAGGGAATGGGAAATTCTGGATTGAGTGATGTGTAATAGGGCAGACTAGATTAGGGAACCGAAGTTGAAGGAACTAATAGGGGCAGTGACCATAACATGATAGAGTTCATTCTGCAGTTTGAGAGGGAGAAGCTGGAATCAGATATAACGGGATTACAATGGAGAAAAGGTAACGACAAAGACATGAGGGAGGAACTGGGAGAGTTAATTGGAGGGGGAGCCGAGCAGGGAAGATGGTGGAGCAGCGATGGCAGGAGTTTCTGAGGATAATTCAGGAGGAACAGCAGAAATTCATCCTGAGGAAGAAGAAGCTTATTAAGGGGAGGACGTGGTAACCCATGGCTGACAAAGGAAGTCAGGGACAGAATAAGAGCAAAAGAAAAAGTATATAATGTGGGGAAGGTTAGTGGGAAGATGGAGGATTGGGAAGCTTTTAAAACCCAGCAGAGGATAACTACAAAAGCAATAAGGGGGAGAAGATGAAATATGAAAGTAATCTCGCGAATAATATAAAAAAAATTACAATAATTTTTTAGTTAAAAATCACACAACACCAGGTTATGGTCCAAAAGGTTTAATTGGAAGCACTAGCTTTCGGAGCGCTGTTCCTTCATCAGGTGGTTGTCACTATAACCTGGTGTTGTGTGATGTTTAACTTTGTGCACCCCAGTCCAACACCGGCATCTCCAAATCACAACAACTTTTTATACATACAAGAAGTAAGAATGGACATTTGAGTGGAGGGTCGAATAGTAAGTCTCCTCAGGTGACCAAGGGTGTTAGACAGTGTGAGTAAAGTGTTAACAGCTGAATAACTAGTTATTAACAACTGACTAATGCTCTGCCCATAAACTCTGCGTTCTGTGCGCTTCCCTCTCACTTCACCTGACAAAGGGGCAGCGCTCTGAAAACTTGTGATTTCAAATAAACTTGTTGGACTATAACCTGGTGTCATGTGATTTCTGACCTTGTCCACCCCAGTCCAACACCGGCCCCTCCACATCATGTGTGGAGAGAATGATTGTGAATATTTGGCTATCAATGAAGAGTTCTTGTATAATAAGATTATGGAGTTTAGAAACATCTTTTTGAGAGACCAATCAGTTCAAAACTCAACCAGACAACAAAATTCTAGTATCAAAATGTCTAAAGTATTGTTGTTATTTTCCCCCATAAAGACTTAAAAAAAACAAATGTATGGGGAGTGGTCATGATGTCATCCCAGTGCACTGTCAACCAGCCACATGATGTGAATTTGTAATCCTGCTATTACTGACAGGAAGTTGTTCCCACTCCAGTGTGGGTCTTGCTTCTGAAGAGATGGTTCCGCAATGCAAGGTGCATTTCTGAATGGTGTGCAGTTTGTCATCTTGCAGTTGATGGAGCCATCTTTTCATTTTCAATGGCACAACAACCATTACTTAAATGTTGCATCGCATTTATATTACATTTAGCAACAACTGATGTCGATTCACTCTGCTTTTTAAAACGGTGGTGTTAATGGTGTTCTGCTGGCTTACATAGGGTTTAACTTTGTGCACTGCCACACAATCTCACCTGAGTTTGACATGGAACTTGGAAGCACAAATTTCAATTCCTTCTCCAGGGAATTATAGTCAAAAAAGCAGTTGTTTTGTAGGCTCTGGCCCTGTACTAGCCAAATCAAGTTGTGGAGGAGTTACAAATCTATCAGTTATTCATTTGAATGAATAAAATTGCTCTTGGATTGAGAAGGCAGTGCCTCTTGTCTCTTGCGCCTTGAGGGGTATTTAGAACAATTTTTCTTTGCTAATTTATCACTGCTGCACTTCAGAGTGAAACAGAGCTACCCTGATGTACTCATCAGCGAGGGGGAGTGCAAGGCTGTCATTACTGAATACTCAAGTACATTACCCTCAGGCTTGAGATGGGTCAACAGCGGGGGTCCTAAGAAGTCAACAGAAATCCTGGCCTCTGTCCTGAGGAGAGAGTGTGGGGTTTCTAGGCTCTGTTTCACAGTTCTGTTAAGAATATACATGCTGGGTGCAAGTCCTGGAGACTTTTAATCAATCTATTAGCCTCATTTAACAATCAGCAGAAGTGAGAAATAGTTTATTTAACAGATATGCGACTTTTTAAAAATAAATATCAAGATCCTGATAAACAGCGGCAAAGCCAGCTGCTCAGCAGTAGATGGCAGTGGTGCAGCACAGGATTCAGAAAATATTGTTAGCATTTGTCTCTTACAACCAAAAGCGACAACTATGGATTGTACAGCTGAAGAGGGATTGGTGAGCCTATTGATTTGGTCCTTAAAAAAAATAAATATATATACTCAAACAGCTGTTACCCTTATGGTTCCTTCATAAAGCCTTAACCACAAAGTTTTGGCCAGTACCTCTGCGAAGAGAGAGAACAGTCGGTAGCTGAACAATTATCTGTACCTGGTTACAGAGCCAACAAGGCCACTAACTGGTTAGTTATAGTGCAGAGGCTCTGTGATACAGTGCAAGCTCTAAGAGAAGCTGTTCAGCCCCACCCCTCGGTTGAGGAGCCTGGGGATCAATGCAGCACGGGAACAAGCCTGCAAAAAACAACTAAACAATCTGAACTGGGATCACTCCTCCCCCACCCCCAACCTCACCCCTCACCCCCCACCCCCA
This sequence comes from Chiloscyllium plagiosum, assembly GCF_004010195.1. Lineage (NCBI taxonomy): Eukaryota > Metazoa > Chordata > Chondrichthyes > Orectolobiformes > Hemiscylliidae > Chiloscyllium > Chiloscyllium plagiosum. Next base: position 136,347,758 of record NC_057713.1, read on the forward strand.
ACCTTGTACTGCAAGAACTGACCTATTTAGCTCAGCTTGAGCAATTCAAGGACAAAGAGGATGTGGGGTGGGGGTGGGTGGAAACAGTTCAATTCCATCTGCATGTCAAACAGCTGATGTCTATTCACATGAAACTTCAAGTAAAGGGTTGTGGAAAAAGCCAGTACTATTGATAGTATCAAGATTCATGACGGAAGGCCAGGCACGGTGTTCATGTTTTCAATGGCTCTCAGCTGCCCTCTGTGACTTTGCAAAGACTAGGAGTCAAGAAGCCTCACTATGTTTAGTTAGTTCTACCTTTTGGCTGGTCTCATCAAATCTAGCAAGTCGTACTCTGGAATTGCTATAGCATTGTGCCAGTAACATTAACAGGACAGTTTAACATCATAACACAAATAACTACACACATCAATTACCTTGGCTACCAGGAAGAGGGGCTTCTTTCCAACAGTCGGACAGAAACTATTTGGGGTCAAAAAGTGTGGTGCTGGAAAAGCACAGCTGGTCTGGCAACACCCGAGGAGCAGGGCTTTTGCCTGAAACATCAACTCTCCTACAGCTTGGATGCTGCCTGAGCTGTTGTGCTTTTCCAGCACCACACTCTCGACTCAGATCTCCAGCATCTGCAGTCCTCACTTTCTCCCTGCAGAACCTATTTGTTTACAGTGAGGTTCCCATTTCATTTTGATAGGATGACATTGCTGTGATTTGAAGAGTTCAGTTTCAGTAATATGTTGCCAGACAAATTTCTGTCAAAAGGCCCAGGAGGAGTATGTGGGAAGTGGCAGTGAGAGGTTATGGGAAGCTGGTGAAAGCTGGATCAGGTCCATTCCTCATGCCCATGGAGGTTGCAACTTGAGCAATTGTCCCAGTGCGGATGGATTGGAGTCTGGTCTTTTCCTCTGATGTTCCAGTGGGTCTGCAATGGCAGTGGAGTGAATGATCTCTCAATCTTCAGGAATTAATTTGGATGGCCCGTCGGTTTTCAGAAGTTGAGATGGACCCCAGTCCTTGAGAACTGGGATAGTCTCCTGGCTGTGGCAGTGTCTGGAGTATCAGCGGCAATGAGGCAGCGTTCTGGATCCACTCAGTGGCACCAGCAGCTGCCTCCATGTGCTTCTGCCTTTATCATGGCCTCAGGGACAGCTTTGGTGACGGCAGAGTGTGGCAATGTCCCACAGCCACTTAAAAAAATCAAGAAACCGTGGATGGAACTAAAACATTGCCCTGGCTTTGTGTAATTTATTTCTTTTAATTTATGTAATTAAACAGTGCTGGCCTGTGGCAGCTTATACACATTTTACTATATGTTTATAAACGCCTGTAGCAATAAATTACTACAACTGTTACTGTCTTGCAGATTCTGGAAAGATTGTCCATTCTGGAATGGAAGGACCTCTGCAGCAGCAGAGACCTCAGTGTCGTGAGGAAAACTGCAGCTACTAATTTAACAAATTTGGTTAAAAATTCACCTTTAATAGTGCCCCAGCATGTTTCATTTTATATTCAGGAATAAAATTCACCTTTAATACTGCCTCAACTTGTATCGTTTTGCATTCAGGAATGATGCAGGGACTGCCCTACTCCTGTCAGAGTACAGCCAAAATGTTAAAGATGCAGCAAAAATGTTCCTCAGCTGCAGAAATTATGAACAAAACTTGTCCGTTTCCTTAGAATCAACACCTTCCCTCTCCTTTGACCTAATTTTGTAAATGAATTTCTTTTGAGAGTTAAATTCCCAACCCTATCCAGTCTCAGCAGATCCTGTAGCAGCTCAGAATTCTCAATCCATATTATTGGCTAGAACAAGAGTAGGATATTTGGAGATAGGGAGCACAGATTCTCATTTGGGTGGTACGATGGCTCAATGGTTAGCACTGCTGCCTCACAGTGTCAGGGACCCAGGTTCGATTCCAGTCTCTGATGATTATCTGTGTGGAGTTTGCACATTCTCCCCATGTCTGTGTGGGTTTCCTCTGGGTGCTCCAGTTTCCTCCCACAGTTCAAAGATGTGCAGGTCAGGTGAATTGGCCATGCTAAATTGCCCATAGTGTTAGGTGCATTAGGGAGGGGTAAATATAGGGTAGGGGAATGGGTCTGGGTGACTTACCCTTCGGAGGGTCGGTGTGGACCTGTTGGGCTGAAGGGCCTGTTTCCATACTGTAGGGAATCTAATCAATAATAAGTAATATACAGAAATGAAAGGGAAGGTTGTATAGTCCCAGCTGGTCACCCATTAGAAAGAAACGACTACTGCTCAGATATAGGGATAAGGTTGAGAAGAACTACTTGTCTTGTTAATGAGGGCCTGTTGAATTCAATTCCAGATTGGAGAGGAACCTATCATGGAAAGCAGAGAATCAGATTGTGTAGGTACCAACGATGTGGACAGAACAAGGGATGAGGTTTTGTTTTGAGAGTATGAGGAGCTAGACACTAAATTAAAAGCAGAAGCTCAAAGGTTATATTCTCTGGATTCTAACTTGAGCTGAGTGCAAGTTAGCACAGGGTGCATAGGAGGAGAGAGATGAGTGTGTGGTTTAACGACAGGTGGTTAGGAGGTGGGTTGTAGTTCATGGGACACTGGCTCCAGGGAATCACTCCCCCATTGATTCCTTTGTGTCCAGGTTGCTTACAACTGTAGCATGTTGTTTTCTTGATATCTAACTTTTCTCCTTTATTACTTTGGTGAATTTCTGTTTGCTTCCTGACACAAATATTTTTTCCCTTCTCAGATTTTCTTTTCCTCCAGTTTCCTCATGGCTTCCCAGATGACCATCTCCAAGGTGTATCTGTCTGTGTAAGGGATCATAGGGATCTACCAGATTTTCTGCTTCTTGAATCTTTGATACTTAACATAGTAAGCTTTTAGCTTTGAAGGAATGCTGTTTCCGGATTGTTCCATGATCATGCTTACCCTTACATCCTCATCTCTTTTTCCTTGAACTTCAGTGATTGAAACCATTGATCTCCACATGGCATTTCCTTTTCTCTTAAACATTGTACAAATTTCTGATTGGATTTCTTCTTTAAAATCCTAAATTTTACTTGATTACCTTTAGAGAGAAACAGAGCTGAAAATGTGTTGCTGGAACAGCGCAGCAGGTCAGGCAGCATCCAGGGAACAGGAGAATCGACATTTCGGGCATAAGCCCTTCTTCAGGAATGCCCGAAACGTCAATTCTCCTGTTCCCTGGATGCTGCCTGACCTGCTGCGCTGTTCTAGCAACACATTTTCAGCTCTGATCTTCAGCATCTGCAGACCTCACTTTCTCCTTTAGAGAGAAACATCCAAGCATTGTGTATTTTTCAACTTGAAGCAAGAACAGAAAACCACATCTGGCAGTATCTGTGGAGAGAGAAACAGAGTTAATGTTTCAGGTCCAGTAACCCTTCTTCTTAAACGTGGAGACTTGTGTACAAGCTCCACGACCAGGAAGCATCATCTGGTGAGCTGACAGGTTCCCTGGAACTGACCTCATTCTTCCGCTCTGGAATTAAAAAATAAACTAATGCTCTGGTCTGTTTGCTGCGCCTGTCATTAACTCAACAGTATAAACATTTCATCCATTAATGATGGGGCCTGTTAGATAGTTGACTGATGTCACATGTCTTCTTAGAAATGATGCATTTAGGTAACTGTCCGAATGACATTCAGACCTTAAAGGGAAGGCTTTCGCAGGACTATCCCGAACTTTCACGACATCGTGGGCTGAAGGGCCTGTTCTGTGCTGTACTGTTCTATGTTCCATCTGCCTCGATTGTTCAAAGAATGAGAATTTATTACTCAAGTTTATCACAGCCTTCCAGAATTCTAAAGTCACCTCCAACTGCCCCAACTCTCCCATCTCCCCCATACTAGACCAAAACTCTGATATCAAGCAGAATTATTAAGGTTTGAACTTGGAAATCTGGGAACTCTCTTTTTTCTGTGCATCTGATTCATGAACAAACATCCAGGATCTTACTCACAGCTTTAACTGAAAGTTCCAGATCAGCAAAGCTCCTCACCTGAAATCCATTTCTGTGGAGCCTTTAATGCAGAGTAATTTTGAGCTTCAGGTTTATTTGTCAAAGGCAAAGCAAGAATGTGAGAGCATTTATGGAAGTTCACAAGAACATTAGACCCCGACAGAGGAGTAGGCCATCTTGCCCTTCGAGTCAGGAGTGTGGTGCTGGAAAAGCACAGCCGGCCTGGACACATCCCAGGAGCAGGAGGGTCGATGTTTCGGTCATAAGCCCCTCTGATCTCTAACATGTACAGTCCTCACTTTTTCCCATCTGGCCCCTCAAGCCTGCTCCTCTATTCAATAAGATCACAGCTGATCCTTTCATGACCTCAGCTCCACTTACCCACGCTCTCACCGCAACCCTTAAGCAAAACAACTGCCTTCTCAATTTTCCTGAAAGTGTGCTAAGATGTCGTTCTTTAAATATTCACAGAGTTTTAGAGCTTTTTAGCATTCTGTACGTGTTACAAAGAGCTGTATAACTAAAAGATGCTGTTGTCACCATCCTGTACAGCAGAGGGGGTTTACAAGAATGGAGTTTACAAACAGCCCCTCCAGTATCAGGTTAGGTTAGAGAGGCTGGGACTGTTTCTCTTGGGAAGGAGATGGGATTTAGTTGAATTTTTCAAAAATTGTGAGAGGTCTGAACAGAGTATATTAGGGAGAAATGGCGCCTGTTTTCAACAGACCAAGAAACTGAGGGTGCACATATAAAGCAACTTGCAAAATATATAAACGTGATGTGAGTAGAAGCTTTCTCATGGAATGAGCGGTTCAGGTCTGCAGTGCACTGCCTGAAAATGTGGTTCAACCGAGGCATTAAAAGGATGAGATGATTATATGAAAAGGAACGTTGTGCAGGGTTACGGGGTGAGGGGTGGGAGAATTGCATTAAGTCATGATGATCACCCAAAGGTTGTGTTCTGATATCTTTCTTCACTGCTACAATTCTGAGATTCTTCACTGCTACAATTCTGAGACTCGGAAACATTGATAAATTTGAATTTTAAAAACAGTGGACACTCCTGACTACACAACGCACATCAAGTTGGCATTATGTCTCACTGTCAGAATAGCCAGGTTCTGATATACCATCAGGGAACAGGAGAATCGATGTTTCGGGCATAAGCCCTTCCTGAAGAAGGGCTTATGCCCGAAACGTCGATTCTCCTGTTCCCTGGATGCTGCCTGACCTGCTGCGCTTTTCCAGAAACACATTTTCAGCTCTGATCTCCAGCATCTGCAGTCCTCACTTTCTCCTCTGATATACCATCTCTCTACTTGGTCTGTGATTGGAGGGTACATAGTTCTCAGACTGCATCTTACTCAGAGATCATTTGAAGCATGACATGCCCCCGGAAGCACAATGCTCTTGGTAATCTCATCGCTTAATGTTAGCCAAGACACCTGTGTGCCCGAAGATTAAATTGCTTAGGCGTAATAGTGAATTGTAATAAATATCTGTTGGATTCTTCAATACCATAATACCTGTGTCCAGATTCTTGTCTGAGAGATAATGACATAACTTACCACATCCAACAAGACACCTTTTTAGAGGCAAAGACACATTGTGGTGTCACAGGGAACCATCCAGAAACCATCTTGGTGGTAGATATTTGGGAAAATAATTGAAGACCAAATGAACAACAGCTTTAGACAAAGGAATGTTTCTCACCCATCAGCATCGAGTATGGACAACTTGGTAATCCTTGACAAATTACAATGATGACCAAGAAGACAGAGCTACTTTCATTTTTCATTGGAATATAAATTATTTCAAAAGTACAAGAAATTTCTAAGACTGTCTTATTTAAAAACAAAAGGTTAAAATTACAAAAACAATCAAGACTAAAGTCTATAGACCCGCTGTAAACGAGTGAATACTCTTAACTCTTTCTCATTAAATCAACACAAACAGCCTAAAAAGTCTAAATAATCTTGAAATCACAGCACCAATTCACTCCTGGAAGACATTACGTGCTCAATACACTCAAAAACTAATTTTCTACATGGAAATTCCTGACCTGATTCTGATCCCAGTCAGCTCCATCATTTTATTCAAATTGGTGCACACATAATGCCACCTTGAGGTAGCTAACTGCTACTGCAAACACAATGGCCCAAGGTCACAGGATGGTAAAAACAATGACTGCAGATGCTGGAAACCAGATTCTGGATCAGTGGTGCTGGAAGAGCACAGCAATTCAGGCAGCATCCGAGGACAGGCAAAATCAACGTTTCGGGCAAAAGCCCTTCATCATTCCTGATGAAGGGCTTTTGCCCGAAACGTCGATTTTGCCTGTCCTCGGATGCTGCCTGAATTGCTGTGCTCCCCAAGGTCACAGGAAGCCTGGTTTTAATCTACATTAATCTACAAAGGACACTTTGTCAAAGAAAGTTAAAGAAATTGAAGTGGTCTAATCATACGAATACTGTGGTTACAGGTTAGAGATGAGGAATATTGTGGCAAGTAACTCACCCGTGACTCCCCAAAGCCTCTCCACCACCTATAAGACACAAGTCAATGTAGTTCCAACACCACCCAGGACAAAGCAGCCCATTTGATTGGCACCACATTAACAAACACCCACTCCTTCCACCACCAACACCTTGTAGCAGCAGTGTATACCATCTACAAGATGCACTGCAGGAATTCACCCATTAGAAACACCTTCCAAACCCATAATCACTACAATCCAGAGCACAAGAGCAAAACAAAAAGAGAAACACCATCTGCAATTTCCCCTCCAAGACACTCACCAACCGATTTAGAAATACATCACTATTCGTTCAGTGACACTGAAAATCTGGAAGTCTCTCCCTAGTGCTGCACTGTCGGAGGGTCTGAGCTGAGGGAGTACAGCACTATCAGTGGAGCAGTGCTGAGGGAGTGCTGTACTATCAGAGAGTCAGAGCTGTGGGAGTGCTGCACTGTTGTAGGGCATAGGGTCAGAGCTGAGGGAGTGCCACACTGTCAGAGGGCCAGGGCTGAGGGAGTGGGCACTGTTGGAGGGTCAGTGCTGAGGGAGCGCCGCACTGTCAGAGGGTCAGTGCTGAGGGAGTGCCACAGTGTCAGAGGGTCTGTACTGAGGGAGTGATGTAATGTCGGAGGATCAGTCCTGATGGAGTGCCGCCCTGTCGGAGGATCAGTGATGAGGGAGTGCCGCACTGTCAGTGGGCCAGCGCTGAGGGAGTGCCGCAGTGTCAGAGCGTCAGTACTGAGGGAGTGCTGCACTGTCAGAGGGTCAGTGCTGAGGGAGTGCCACATTGTCAGAGGATCAGGCTAGGGTAGTGTCACACTGTCAGAGGGTCAGTGCTGAGGGAGTGTCGCACTATCAGAGGGACAGTAGTGAGGGAGTGCCGCACTGTCAGAGGGTCAGGCTGCGGTAGTGTCGCACTGTCAGAGGGTCAGGCTGAGGGAGTGCTGCACTGTCAGAGGGTCAGGCTAGGGTAGTGTCAAACTGTCAGAGGGTCAGGCTGGGGTACTATCACATTGTCGGTGGGTCAGGCTGGGGTACTGTCACACTATCAGAGGGTCAGGTTGGGGTGGTGTCACACTGTCGGACGGGCAGAGCTGAGGGAGTGCACACTGTCGGAGGGTCAGTACTGAGGGAGTGCCGCACTGTCAGAGGGTCAGGCTGGGGTAGTGTCGCACTGTCGGAGGGTCAGGCTGGGGTAGTGTCGCACTGTCAGAGGGTCAGGTTGGGGTAGTGTCGCACTGTCAGAGGGTCAGGCTGGGGTAGTGTCACACTGTCAGAGGGTCAGGCTGGGGTCGTGTCGTATTGTCAGAGGGTCAGGCTGGGGTCGTGTCGTATTGTCAGAGGGTCAGTGCTGAGGGAGTGTCACACTGTCAGAGGGTCAGTACTGAGGGAGTGTCACACTGTCGGAGGGTCAGGCTGGGGTAGTGTCACACTGTCAGAGGGTCAGTACTGAGGGAGTGTCACACTGTCGGAGGGTCAGGCTGGGGTAGTGTCACACTGTCAGAGGGTCAGGCTGGGGTAGTGTCACACTGTCAGAGGGTCAGTGCTGAGGGAGTGTCACACTGTCGGAGGGTCAGGCTGGGGTAGTGTCACACTGTCAGAGGGTCAGGCTGGGGTCCTGTCGTATTGTCAGAGGGTCAGTACTGAGGGAGTGTCACACTGTCGGAGGGTCAGGCTGCGGTAGTGTCACACTGTCAGAGGGTCAGGCTGGGGTAGTGTCACACTGTCGGTGGGTCAGGCTGGGGTAGTGTCGTATTGTCAGAGGGTCAGTACTGAGGGAGTGTCACACTGTCAGAGGGTCAGTGCTGAGGGAGTGTCACACTGTCAGAGGGTCAGTACTGAGGGAGTGTCGCACTGTCGGAGGGTCAGGCTGCGGTAGTGTCGCACTGTCAGAGGGTCAGTACTGAGGGAGTGTCGCACTGTCAGAGGGTCAGTACTGAGGGAGTGTCACACTGTCAGAGGATCAGGCTGTGGTAGTGTTGCACTTTCGGTGGGTCAAGCTGCGGTAGTGTCGTATTGTCAGAGGGTCAGGCTGAGGGAGTGTCGCACTGTCGGTGGGTCAGGCTGGGGTAGTGTCGTATTGTCAGAGGGTCAGGCTGGGTAGTGTCACACTGTCGGTGGGTCAGGCTGTGGTACTGTCACACTGTCAGAGGGTCAGGCTAGGGTAGTGTCACACTGTCAGAGGGTCAGGCTGGGGTAGTGTCGTATTGTCAGAGGGTCAGGCTAGGGTAGTGTCGCACTGTCGGTGGGTCAGGCTGGGATAGTGTCGTATTGTCAGAGGGTCAGTGCTGAGGGAGTGTCACACTGTCAGAGGGTCAGTACTGAGGGAGTGTCACACTGTCAGAGGGTCAGGCTGGGGTAGTGTCGCACTGTCGGAGGGTCAGGCTGGGGTGGTGTCGTCTCGGTCGGAGGTCAGGCTGCGGTAGTGTCGCACTGTCGGAGGGTCAGGCTGGGGTGGTGTTGCACTGTCGGTGGGTCAGGCTGGGGTGGTGTCACACTGTCAGAGGGTCAGGCTGGGGTAGTGTCGCACTGTCAGAGGGTCAGGCTGGGATAGTGTCGCACTGTCGGAGGGTCAGGCTGGGGTGGTGTCACACTGTCAGAGGGTCAGGCTGGGGTAGTGTCGCACTGTCAGAGGGTCAGGCTGGGATAGTGTCACACTGTCAGAGGGTCAGTGCTGAGGGAGTGTCACACTGTCAGAGGGTCAGGCTGGGATAGTGTCACACTGTCGGAGGGTCAGGCTGGGGTGGTGTCACACTGTCAGAGGGTCAGGCTGAGGGAGTGTCGTATTGTCAGAGGGTCAGGCTGGGGTGGTGTCACACTGTCAGATCTCTGTGACAGTCCGACTGTCACTGGTTTACTGTGAAGCCAGACCTCAGTCCATAAATACGATGAAGCAATGCCTAACCTGCAAAACAGCTGCACAACGTGTGGTCAAGGTGAGTATCACATTTAGATCATTCCTCAGAAACGAGGCACCATCTGTCCAGGAGGACAAATGTCAGTCTGGCATCACTGGCCTCTGTGTCAAAGTGTTGCTCTGACATGAAGCGGTCAGTGCTGTTTGAGCCTTGGAATGGCTGTAGCACCCAGTGTGGTAATAGCAATGGGTTATCCACGATTGGGAGCCTGAGCAGTTATGTCTGTGCACACTGTGTGGGTCTGCATCTATAGTTCTTGCTCACTGAAGAGCCTCACTCAGCTGAGTTTTGCAGCCCCCTTTCCCCCTCTATCACAGGCTTTTACCACCACCCTCTCCTCTCCCCACCCAGGGTGCAGCTGGGGTATTTTCCTGGATGATGGAAGGTGGCAGGGAGCTGTTTTCAGACAGTAATTTTCAGGATCTGCCATCACATCCTGAACATTCAAATCATTTTCCTGGGAGTCTCTCCCCAAACTGCATGAACTTCCCACCTCTTCAGATCCCTAACCAACCCATTTATCGGAGTGTGCACCTAACTCACCCCATTCTCTGGGCATCACACACTGTTCCCCAAAAGTCCAGGATGACCACTCCATTATCTCCTCCACCCACGTTACCCTGTTCCAACACTCCCACCTCCTGGAAACACCTGACCAGGTGTGCGGATGGGAGATGTGGCTTTAGGATCAGGATCATTATCCACACAAGGACCCACAGATCCCGGGAACAGTATCACAGAATTCCCGAGGTGGATAATCAGACTGGTTAGTGAGAGATTGATGATGATCGGCTGTCATTTCCAAGGCCATCCCAGTGTAATTCCTGAGCACTGGGATGTATGAGGTGGTTCACTCAAGTTTTAAAAAATCACCTCCTGTTCTCCACATGGAAAATAGAGGTCACTCACTTGCTTTGTCCAATGACAAGGGCTCTGGCTATCGACACTCATGTGGGATTAGTCCCCTTGTATATAATTATAATATACTCAACAGGCAGGAGATCAGGAGCACCTTTGTCGGGGGACAGCCAGTGGATCTGGTTGTACATGTGGTGTTTGGGCTGCATGTTCTAGATTTCATTTTACTAAAACTCCATTCATAGTCCAAAGTGGAATTTTCCCTGCTCTTTCAGCCAGAGATCAGTTTCTGGCTTGCTTTATTATCCCGGGTTTGTGTGGTATGTTGGCTCTCCATGGACAGGTCACTGCTGAAACAGTCTCCCTGGTCCCAGCATTAATTCTGGGTACACCTTGTTTGACTTACCTTGATGAGAAAATTGGTGGTGCTCAAAAGGCAAGCAGTCCCCATCTGGCCCGAGACTCAAATGAAGCCTTTGCTGATTTGATTTTTGTTCGGTTTTGCTGTTGATGAATAAAAAACTGACCAGTTCAAGGTGTTTGAAAGCTTTCTCATTACTGATGCTCCTGCATTGAGTAATGATAGCAGATATTTCAGCAGGTCTGCCAGCAGTTGTAGTGAAAGAAACAGAATAAATCTTTCAAGTCCATTCACCTTTGTCCAGGTGTTCCTCAGGGTAGTGCCATGGGCCCAACCACAATCAGCTGCTTCATCAATGACCTTCCCTCCATCATAAGGTCAGAAATGGGAATGTTTGCTGATGATTACACAATGTTCAGCATCATTTGCGACTCCTCAGACACTGAAGCAGTCCAAGATCAAACACAGCGAGAACTGGACAATATCCAGGCTTAGGCTGACAAGTGGCGAGTAACATTTGTACCACACCAATGCCAGGCAATAAATCTCCAATAAGAGACAATCTAACCACCACCCCTCAACATTCAATGGTGTCACCATCACTGAATCCCCCACTATCAACGTTATGATTGACAAAGATCTGAACTGGACCAGCCATATCAATACAGTAATTCTAGGAACAGGTCAGGGGCTAGGAAATCTACAGTGAGTAACTCACCTCCTAACCAGTGTTGCCTCTACGCTGTGAACTGTGCAGCTGCTGCAAAGGGTTTGACACAGTGATCAGCACATGTGGAGGCAGTGGCTTAGGTTGGGAATATCACTGGACTAATAATCCTGAAGAAGGGCTTATGCCTGAAACGTCTATTTTCCTGCTCGTTGGATACTGCCTGACCTGCTGCGCTTTTCCAGCAACACATTTTTCAGCTCTGATCTCCAGCATCTGCAGCCCTCACTTTTTCCTAATAATCCAGAACGCCAGGCTCATTCATGTTCTGGGGAAAAAATTCAAATCTCGTCAGAGTTAAAAATCACACAACACCAGGTTATAGTCCAACAGGTTTAATTGGAAGCACTAGCTTTTGGAGCGCTGCTCCTTCATCAGGTGGTTGTGGAGAATAAAATTGTAAGACACAGAATTTATTGCAAAAGTTTACAGTGTGGTGTAACTGAAACTATACATTGAAAAAGACCCAGACTGTTTGTTAAGTCTCTCATCATTTAAAAAGAGAATGTTGGTTTCAGTTCTTTCATATGTAAATCACAAAACTTTTTTAAAAAGTTACATTCTCAAGTGCACTTTAACAATTGGTGTCATGTCGGTCCAGATAAGGTATTGAAGGTGTTAACTTTCTGTGAGGCTGTCTGTGCCACAATGGTCAGACTGATTCTAATCTAAAAAGTGGATTTACAGAATCTTACATGGATTCATGCAGTTTTTGAGCAAAGTTAAATGTAATTCTGCAAGTACAACTTCACCCCACACACTTATATGTATATGTGTGCATATGTGTGTATGTGTGTGTGGTGGGGAGGGGCGGTTGGTGGAGGGCAGAGGTGGGGGGGAAATTAGAGTCATAGAGATATACAGCACTGAAACAGACCCTTCGGTCCAACCCGTCCATGCCGACCAGATATCTAATTTTGTAAACCTCTATAAGGTCACCCCTCAGCCTCCAACGCTCCAGGGAAAACAGCCCCAGCCTGTTCAGCCTCTCCCTATAGCTCAAATCCTCCAACCCTGGCAACATCCTTGTAAATCTTTTCTGAACCCTTTCAAGTTTCGCAACATCTTTCCAATAGGAAGGAGACCAGAATTGCACGCAATATTCCAACAGTGGCCTAACCAATGTCCTGTACAGCCGCAACATGACCACCCAACTGCTGTACTCAATACTCTGACCAATAAAGGAAAGCATACCAAACGCCGTTTTCACTATCCTATCTACCTGTGACTCCACTTTCAAGGAGCTATGAACCTGCACTCCAAGGGCTCTTTGTTCAGCAACATTCCCTAGGTGACATGAATCCCAGGTCCCGGTTGAGGCCATTCCCATGGGTACAGGACTTGGCTATCAGCCTCTGCTCGGCCACTTTTCACTGCTGCGTGTCCCAAAGGAGGATGGTCACCCGAAGGTCCGAGGTCGAATGTCCTGGACCGCTGAAGTGTTCCCCAACTGGGAGGGAACCCTCCTGTCTGTTGATTGTTGTGCAGTGCCCATTCATCCGTTGTCGTAGCCTTTGCTCGGTTTCCCCAATGTACCATGCCTCCGGGCATCCTTGCCTGCAACGTATAAGATAGACAACGTTGGCTGAGTCACATGAGTACCTGCCACGTCCACGGTGGGAGGTGTCCCTACGGGTAATGGTGATATCCGTGTTGACACTCTGACACGTCTTGCAGCAGCTTCAGTGACAACCTTGTGACCCCACTGCACTATACACACAGACAGACAGACACACACACATATACACACACTCAGACTCTCTCTCATACACTCACACATACACCCTCTCACAGACTTAAACCCCTTTCCACTCAGACTCACACACATACACAGACACTCATAATCCCCATAATCTCTCTCTCACACACATACACGCACACATATGCACACATATACATATAAGTGTGTGGGGTGAAGTTGTACTTGCAGAATTACATTTAACTTTGCTCAAAAACTGCATGAATCCATGTAAGATTCTGTAAATCCACTTTTTAGATTAGAATCAGTCTGACCATTGTGGCACAGACAGCCTCACAGAAAGTTAACACCTTCAATACCTTATCTGGGCCGACATGACACCAATTGTTAAAGTGCACTTGAGAATGTAACTTTTTAAAAAAGTTTTGTGATTTACATATGAAAAACTGAAGCCGACATTCTCATTGTAAATGATGAGAGACTTAACAAACAGTCTGGGTCTTTTTCAATGTATAGTTTCAGTTACACCACACTGTAAACTTTTGCAATAAATTCTGTGTCTTACAATCTTATTCTCCACAACCACCTGATGAAGGAGCAGCGCTCCAAAAGCTAGTGCTTCCAATTAAACCTGTTGGACTATAACCTGGTGTTGTGTGATTTTAAACTTTGTTCTCCCCAGTCCAACACCAGCATCTCCTAATCAAATCTTGTCATGGCAGAGTGAAATTTGAATTGAATACAAATAAAAAGTCTGGGATTCAAAGCTGGCCTCATGGTGGTGATGGAGACACTGTCAGTCAGTGCAACAACCCATCTGGTTCATTAATGTCCTTTAGGGAATGAAGCTGCCATCCTTACCCGGGGTCTGGTTTACATGTGACTCCAGACCCACAGCAATATGGTAGACTCTTAACTGCCCTCTGGGCAAATAGGGATGGGCAATAAATGCTGGCCCAGCCAGAGATGCCCTCATCCTGTGAACAAATAACAAAACAAATGCCAATTGACACGCTGACACAGTCCCTTCTCATTTTGGAAGTCATTGCCATGCGTAGACCTTGGAGATCCATCCAGTGAGAAAATAATTAGTGGGAGTATTGCTCCTGACTCCCCAAAGCCTGTTCACCATCTACAAGTCACAAGTCACAAGTGTGATGGAATACTCCCTACTAACCTGGATAGGAGCATACGACCATGAGACACAGGAGCAGAAATTAGGCCATTCAGCCTGTCAAGTCTGCTCTGCTATTCAATCCTGGCTGATAAGCTTCTCAACCTCATTCTCCCGCTTTCTCCCCATAACCCTTGATCCCCTTGACAATCAAGAACCCATCTACCTCAGTCTAAAATACACTCAATGACCTGACCTCCACAGCCTTCTGTGGCAGTGAATTCCATAGATTCCTCACTCTCTGGCTGAAGAAGTTTCTCCTTATCTCCATTCTAAAAGGGTCTTCCCTTTACTCTAAGGCTATGCCCTCAGGCCCTAGTCTCTCCGACTAATGGAAGCATCTTCCCAACATTTACTCTGTCCAGGCCATTCAGCATTCTATATGTTTCAATTAGATACTCCTCCTCATCTTTACACTCTATTGTGTATGGCTCCAAATGGTGAAGCTCCAACAACACTCAAGAAGTTTGACACAATCCAGGACAATGCGGCTGCTTGATTGGCACCACATCCACAAGTGACCATTCCCTCCACCACAATTGTGCAGTAGCAGCAGTGTGTACTATCTACAAGATGCACTGCAGCAACAAAGGCTCCTTTACAGCACCTTCCAAATCCAAGACTACTTCTATCCGGAAGGACAGCAGATATACCACCACCTGTAAGTTGTTCTTAAAGACACTCACCATCCTGACTTGGAAATACATTGCCATTTCTTCACTGTCTCAGAGTTAAAATCCTGGGATTCCTTCCCAAAGGCATTGTAGATCAACTGATGCCACATGGACTGCAGCAGTTTAGGAAGACAGCTCACTACTACCTTCTCAAGGGCAACTAGGGATGAGCAGTAAATGCTGGCACACAGTATGTACAGTTACCTGGAGTAGCACTGGGCAGCAGCTCTGACATTAATCCCTGCGAGTCAGTATTGCACACTAAACATGGAGTTGTCCTTTTGTGCACCCCGAAACTACCCTCCACCCGACATCACCACCAGCAAGCATACATGGACCCTTTACCTTGTACCTGCAGGAAAGGAGGTCCCTTAACACCAGGGAGATGACCAGCATAGGGCTGAGGCTGTAGGGCCAAGAGGAACTCAGAATTCTGAAGGACACTATACTAAGGTCCTAGGGAGTGTTGCTGAACAAAGAGACCTTGGAGTACAGGTTCATAGCTCCGTGAAAGTGGAATTGCAAGTAGATAGGATAGTGAAGAAGGAGTTTGGTATGCTTTCCTTTATTGGTCAGAGTATTGAGTACAGGAGTTGGGAGGTCATGTTGCCGCGATACAGGACATTGGTTAGGCCACTGTTGGAATATTGCATGCAATTCTGGTCTCCTTCCTATCGAAAGGGTGTTGTGAAACTTGAAAAGGTTCAGAAAAGATTTACAAGGATGTTGCCAGGGTTGAAGGATCTGAGCTACAGGGAGAGGCTGAATAGTGCTCATTCCTTATCCTTTCTTTGGACTCTTATCTATAGCTCGTGTGGTTTATTTGATTATTGAGGGATGTTTCTGAGTGTTTTTTTTTATTTGGTTGCTTAATACTTGCTGGGATTGTAATTTTGTAATCTTATATATTCTTATCTTGTGTTGTTTTGCTAAGTGTATCTCGGTGATAGTGTAGGGGGGGGATAGGTGGGTCACCCACTTTTATCTCCTGTTTTATAAGCTATTGGAAGTTATTTACTCTACTTTGTAACGCCTGGACCAAGGGCATGGCTCTAGCTGGGAGAGGTTATGGTGGGGTTATTGGGAGTAGTAGTGCACCCTATGAGCAAGGGGGAAAGTCTCCTTTTACATATGTTTTATGTTATTTGTTTTTAGGAGTAGCTTTTAGCTATTTTGATTTAGTTGTTCTAAAGAGTGTTTTTATATGTGAATCGTTTTTGATTTTTATTCAATGTCTTTTGGGTGGGAGTCTTCCTCCTGGGGAGGTCGCGGGTATATATTAATTAAAGCCCTAATATATGGAGAGACATACAGGATTTTGAATTTTTATTGCCCCCCCCCGGTGCACCCTTTTAAATTTGTAACGGAACTGTTCTCCAAGTTGATGGCCCTCGGGGTGCACCACACAATTATAGGGGGAGATTCTAATTGTACATTGACCGAGAGACGGATAGGATACCTCGGAGCTCTGCAGGCATACCTTTATGATCTAGGCAGTTGGCGGATCTGAGTAGGGAGTTGGGGCTGGTAGATGTGTGGAGGTGTCTCCATCCCGAGGGTAGAGACTTTACTTTTTATTCTAACCCACACAAGTGCCATACCAGAATCAACATGATTTTTGTCCCCTTGACCCTTTTGAACTCGATATTGTTTTGTAAAATAGGTAATATAACTATTTCTGACCATGCCACAGTATATATGGAGGTTAAGACTAGTGATGATGGGATAGGACCCAGACATTGGCGTATGGACCATTTCCTATTGAAGGATAGCAAGTTCATAAAATATTTCTCGCAGGAATTTAAAACCTTCTGGGATGTCAACTCAGGCACGGCCAGTAACCCTTTGATGATGTGGGAGACTGCTAAGGCATGCACACAAGGCTTGTTATCTCATACTCTGTGACCCGGAAAAGACAAAAGGAAGAACAGCAGCGTCTGCTCGAGGCTCGCCTGAAGGTGGATTCTAATAGGCCCTCTATTACTAAGCTACAAAGGATCACAGCCCTTAGGGCAACTTTGAACACTGCACTTACTCAAACAGCAAAGAGAGATGATGTGGAGATGCCGGTGTTGGCCTGGGGTGTACAAAGTTAAAAATCACACAACACCAGGTTATAATCCAACAGGTTTAATTGGAAGCACTATCTTTCAGAGCATCGCTCCTTCATCAGGTGATAGCTTTTATTTGTGAAGCAGAGATTACTTGAATATGGCAACAAGCATGGCAGGTACCTAGCGTACTTGGCCAGAAAGAAAAAGGCTCCCCAAGCTATCATGTCTATTAGAGAGAGTGCTGGTACCCTGACTTGTGATCGTAAAAATGCAGCCTTTAGAAAGCTCTATTTCGAATTGTACAGGTCACAGGGCTGTGAGGATAGAATGAGGAAGATGGAGTCTTTATTAAAAAAATATGGCCCTCCCGGGCCTAACCTCGGAGCAGGTGTCGTTCTTGAATGCCCCCCTGGCAACCCAGGAAGTACAGGAGGCAGTGAGGCAGCTCTAGTGTGGCAAAGCACCTGGGCCAGACGGATTCCAGGCTGAGTTCTATAAAGAATTTATAGGGGAACTGGTTGGGCCACTTATAAATATGTTTAATTATTCACATAGTCAGGGCTGCCTCCCCCCTTCTCTGAGAGAAGCAAATATTTCTCTCATTCTTAAAAAGGGAAAGGCCCAGGTGACTGCTATTCATACAGACCTATATCCTTGTTAAATGTGGATTTTAAAATTCTCTCAAAAATGTTAGCATTAAGACTGGAGTGGGTTTTACCATTCATTATAAAAGAGGATCAGATGGGGTTCATAAAGGGTCACAGATCAACTAATAACATTAGAAGAGTCTTAAATATGTTACAAGCCTGCCAGCAGGGAGCGATACCGGGATTAGTTGTCTCCCTAGATGCAGAGAAGGCATTCGATCGGGTAGAATGGCCATATGTCTTTTATACGCTGGAACAGTTCGTTGTTGGAGAGGTCTTTATAAATAGGTTACAGTATTATATAATGATCTCAAAGCAGCGGTGATCACCAACAGATAAGTTCAGATAATGTTAGCGTTGGTAGAGGTAGTCGTCAGGAATGCCCTCTCTCACCATTATTATTTATGCTAGTGATTGAGCTGTTGGTGGAAGTTATACGAATATAACGGCTCCGGAGGTTGGATCGGATAAGCACAAAATCACTCTCTATGCGGATGATGTCCTCCTTTTCTTAAATGATTCATTGACATCTGTGCCCCGCCGGATTCAAGTGGTTAACTTATTTGGTATGTTCTCAGGTTATAAAATCAATTTTATGAAATCAGAGGCCATGCCGTTGGGAGGCCTAACCAGCGTATCCCATTATCCGGATGGATCCCGTTTCCCCTTTCGGGAGGTTTTACTTACTTAGGTATTTTCATTACTCCGGCATTTGGTCAGCTGTATAAAGCCAACTCTACACATTTATTAGAGAAAATAAGATAGGACCTTCAATGCTGGGAAGATCTCCCGATAACCTGGCTAGGAAGGATAGTTTTGGTTCAGATGAATATCCTACCTGACCTTTTATACCCTGTGAGAATGCTCCCCCTGATGCTGCCGAGACGCTGGGTAAGCTTTATGGTTGGCTCGGTTCCTTTATTTGGAGTCATAGACGACCCCTTATTAAATTAGAAAAGCTGCAGCTTCCACAAGTAAGGGGTGGGCTGGATTTTCTGGATTTCAGGAGGTACCAGTTGAGCTCCCTATTATCCTACGTAGCTGATTGGGTCTCTTGTGACCTACAATCAATCTGGTTAGATATTGAGGCCTCCCGAACAAAATATCTCCACATCAATCCACTATTTATGGACAAGATGAGAGCTATCCCGGATCATTGTAAAAACCATATTGTATTCAATACAATCAAAGCCTGGAGGATAATGCGACAGGATGAGGGTAACCTACAAAAAACCTCCCGTTCTACCCCTATAGTGGGAACGCTGGGATTCCAGCCAGGGCTGACTGATGCTGTATTCAAAACCTGGGAGTCCAGAGGTATCTCTTGTTTGGGAGACCTGTTCGATGGGGAGGTCATGATGTCCTTCAAACAGCTGCGTCAGAAATTTGGGCTGCCTAGCAGGGACCTTTTTCGATATTTTCAAATATGAGACTTTATACACGTGGCACAGTGGTTAGCACTGCTGCCTCACAGCACCAGAGACCCGAGTTCAGTTCCTGCCTCAGGCGACTGACTGTGCGGAGTTTGCACATTCTCCCTGTGTCTGCGTGGGTTTCCTCCAGGTACTCCGGTTTCCTCCCACAGTCCAAAAATGTGCAGGTTAGGTGAATTGGCCATGCTAAATTGTCCTCCAACCGCCACCAGGACAGAACCACACTGGTCCTCACCTACCACCCCACCAATCTCCATGTACAGCGCATCATCCGCCGTCATTTCCGCCACGTCCAAACGGACCCCACCACCAAGGATATATTTCCCTCCCCTCCCCTATCAG
>NC_057713.1:136369820-136423315 GCF_004010195.1 Chiloscyllium plagiosum
TATCACCTTCATCCCCTCCCCCACTCACCTATTGTACTCTATGCTACTTTCTCCCCACCCCCACCCTCCTCTCATTTATCTCTCCACCCTTCAGGCACTCTGGCTCTATTCCTGATGAAGGGCTTTTGCCCGAACCGCCGATTACTCTGCTCCTCGGATGCTGCCTGACCTGCTGTGCTTTTCCAGCACCACTCTGATCCAGAACAGAGTAGCGAGCGCCTTGACAAATATTTTTGGGTTCGGAGATTGGGTTGGGACGCAGTGTCTCTACTCTTGGGCTCCTCAAATTTCCCCTCTTTGGATGTATACGGGAGGAAATTATTCACTATCCTTTCCTTCTGTGTGAGGAAAAACATCTTAGTGAATTGGGTTTCTGAAGGCCCCCCAGGACTTTCAAATTGGCACAGGATAGTCATAGAATATATCCCCTTTGACGTCCTTACAAATATGGTGCAGCAAAAACCGGAATTATTTTATAGAACATGGCAGCCCTTTTTGAACTACATTGACACAGATATATCAGCCACATTGTTCAGGGCCTTTGCTTAGCCATGGGGATGGTTCTGGCTGGTTCGGGGGCTCCTGGGAGGAGGAATCCCGTATAAATACGGGTTTTATTATGACTTGATATAAATTTATTTTGAATGTCTATCTAGTTATTTATTTACTTATTTATTTTCTGTTCTCCTTTTGTTTATTGTTAGTAATGTATGATATCCTATTTTATGTTTTGGCAGTTTGTAGAATAGATTAGTAGTTAGTTTTTTAAAATGTTCTATATTGATGTTGTTATTACATTGTAAAGTGGAATACACTAGTTTGTACAATTTTTGTAATTTTGTAAAAAATCTCAAAAATCTTTTTCAATAAAAATATCTATAAAGAAATCATGGGGGGCATGAATAGGATAAATAGACAAGGTCTTTTCTGTTGGGTGGTGGTGGTGTGCAGAACTAGAGGGCATAGGTTTAGGGTGAGGGGGAAAGATATAACTGAGACCTCAGGGGCAACTTTTTCACACAGAGGGTGGTACGTGTATGGAATGAGCTGCCAGAGGAAATGGTGGAGGCTGGTACAATTGCAACATTTAAAAGGCATCTGGATGGGTATATGAATAGGAAGGGTTTGGAGGGATATGGGCAGGGTGCTAGCAGGTGGGACTAGATTGGGTTGGGATATCTGGTCGGCATGGACTGGTTAGACCGAAGGGTCTGTTTCCGTTGTACATCTCTCTGACTCTATGACAGGCTGGCTAATTGTTGAGGATGGAGAATTGCCTGTAGTAGGAGGTAGTACAGGCACTTTGGAAGCTGATGGTGATGATGGAGCTGATGCTGTTACTTCACTGAACAGATGAAGACATTGTTGTGAGATGCCTTGCAAAGATTGGGTTGCATCATAAGTGCTACAGATTTGTATCACAGCATAGTCTCCCAATGTGACAGCCACATCCCATTATACACCTTGTCACCTTGAACAACCCTCTTGTTTGGGTTAGGGTTTCCCCAGCGAAGAGTGTTAAAGGGTTATTATGTGGGCTCTGTCCACCGGGGCTGCTAGATGTCAATTGTGACTTTTCACAGACATCAGTAAACTTCCTGGGGCATGACCTGCCCCTCAGCTGCTCACCCATCATCACCCTCTTCCTTCCTCTGTGACCCTGGACTGTGACCTCTTTGTCTACCTCATTATCTTAATTCCTCATGTCCTCAGTCCTCTGTGTGCACTACCATCCTGACCTCTCTTACTCATTCCCTGCATGTAAACTCCCCACTGCATACTTATGGCTCACCTCACCTGACCTTGTCCTTCCATTGTCTCAACCACGATGATGACTTCTCTGATCACTCTCCATCCACGATCCCACCCATTTCAATCCTCTTACAATAGGATTTGCAGTTCTTGATGTGTTGCTGGAAAAGCGCAGCAGATCAGGCAGCATCCAGGGAACAGGAGAATCGACATTTCGGGCATAAGCCCTTCGGCTTATGCCCGAAACGTCGATTCTCTTGTTCCCTGGATGCTGCCTGACCTGCTGCGCTTTTCCAGCAACACATTTTCAGCTCTGGTCTCCAGCATCTGCAGACCTCTCTTTCTCCTCAAAGATTTGCAGTTCTTCCCTGTTGTGCCTGTTTCTGATGGATGCACACTTTCAGAATCAGAGACAGGACAGGACCTCTGTCAGAGCTGCTTCCGGTGTTACTTTGTCAGAGTGCAGCACAAACCCTGAATCATTTCCAACAAAATGTAATGACAATCTCATTCAGGATATTCACAGTGGGGAGTGGGTGAAAATACCAGCTTCCTACTTTCCTAAATTCCCATTAACCAGGTTCTCCAGATGTAATTAACTCATGATCTGAAAATCCAACCTGGAAGATGCACAGTGCTCTGAACACAAGTGAGCAGCGCAGAAATTCTTGGATTTTGAACCAGTTTGGAGACTGGTTCCAGAGAGTGGCCATTCATAACTGCTGGCTACACAGCACAGCTGGTGCTGCAGGAGCATTGCGAGTTACCCAGAGGAATCAAACATACATCAGATGATTGGTATGCGAATTTTGGTATGTGAACTTGTGTCACTGCTCATGTTAAGGATAAATACGAACACCTTGTTCGATTCTGCAAATGGGAGCTTTTGGTGGCCTGTCACTTTAATTCTTTCACTTTAATTCTGCCACTTTCACAGTACTGTAGAATCTCTGCATGGAATTTCCTGGTCACCACCAGGCAGGTAAAATGTTGTGTGTTTTCTCTGCACTCCCTACTCTCCTACTCAAACCATGTTCCCATTTTGCAGGTGGCAGTCAAAGCACCGTGCCACCAGCTTTGACCCTGGGTCATCTAGGTGCCACATCCCTCCTTTGCCATCATCTTACGGGCAATAGGAGGAGACTCAGGCCAGGCTGCAGCTTGAATTGAACAGGCTGCTGGCAAGCAATGGAAGGATGGGGAAATTTCCTCTGGGGCTTCCTGTGAGACCCCCCTCCTCCCCACAAGATAATAATCCCCTTCAAAAACTTCCTCTGGCCTCCCATGCCCAAACCCAAGTCCAAACCCCTCAACGTCCTGTTCCGGCCTTCCCACTTGGTCCTGCTTGTGGCCCAGGCTTCAGAGAGGCCTACTCTCCATGAGCTCCTCCTCTCCAGAGCGTCCTGCGATCCCAGCAATAGTCTCTCATCGAACTGGGCTGCTGAGACAACAGAACTATTGACCCATCAGATCGGCTGCTGGTAGCTCTGTCAGATGGACTCCTTGCCAAGATGGGAGCAGAACTCTAACCCTGAGCAAAGTAATCTCTCACTGAATGTGAAGTAACTGCAGAATAAGCTGGTTTTGGAGGAGATATAATCCACATCCTTGCAAGTGAATCACTCTTACCACCTGAACAATCCAGGCTGTACAGTTGTTACATTGAGGAGGTCAGTCATGTCTGTGCTGAGTCTCTGTAATAATCATTCAATTTGTCATTCTCACCATTTCCCTGTGACCCTGCAATTTTAATTTCTCTTCTCCAGTCCCTTTTTAAAAGCCACAACTGCATCTGCTGTCTCAGGCAGTAACATTAACAAGTTGCTGCTTAAATAAATCCCCCGCCTTTCCATCTGTCCTGTGCTTTACTTCTGTTTTTTTATATCAAGTGCTGCAGTGAAGGTCTTGCTGTGGCATTGTAAAACAAAACTTCCTTCCGTACAGTGATATGTTCCCAAACGGTGATATTATATTATTCTGAGACAAATGGATCATAGATATGGCAGGGTAATATAGATTAAAGAGCTCTAATTATTGAAATCACTCCACAGAGGCTGGATCCAGTCACCGAGTCCCCCTGTATTTACACGGGGAGAGTCTTTGACATTGACCCAGCTCCCTCAGAGCCAGCTCTCAGAGTGAACAGAGCCTCTAACACTCCTGTTTATTTTTTTCTTTTTTTTTGTACATTAGACAGTACTGTTACATACAAAAGTGCAGACAATACAGACCCAGCAAGCCCCCATCCCTCCCACCTTCTGACCACTCTAAGGCAAACATTCCTGTTTATCTCTTTTTTTTTATGGTGTGTGTGTGTGTGTGTGCAGGTGTGAGACACAGTGAGAGACACAAGGTGCACGAATCTTTATTCAATTTCCACCATCAGGAGGATAGGAAAACACCCGGGTGGCCAGTGACAAGCACTGCCCTTCACATCAAAGGGCAGTGCTGTGTGATCAAAACAGTGAAGGGGAGGGTAGGGACTAAATCAAAATAGAATTGGAGGGAGAAATGATGCACTCCACTCCCTGCGGCGCCCACCTCTCCCTGAACAACTCCAGGGTGTTGGTCGACACCGCGTGCTCCTTCTCCAAGGACACCCGGGCTCTAACATAACCGCGGAAACACTCCTGTTTATATCTATCAGCCAAAGCTCCCTGATTGGACCAGATTAACAGCCCCAATCAGGAGCTCCTATTCTATGAGGCCCACCTGCCTGACCCTGTTACAATCACTATATCACTCCCCCTCTGAGTTTGAGAAGATAGGCCTCTGTTTTGTAGCTCCTCCTGGGGGGATTTTGGCACTGGGTCAGGTTACTCCCACTCCAGCTGTGTCACAGGCAGCATATAACACACAGTGGCGTGTCTCTTGGACTGCACTTTCTAACATTTCCTGATGAAGAGCTTATGCCCGAAACATCAATTCTCCTGTTCTTCGGATGCTGCCTGACCTGCTGTGCTTTTTCAGCCCCATACTCTCGACTCTAATCTCCAGCATCTGCAGTCCTCACTTTCACCTGGTGGAGTTCAGCCAGTATCTGGTGGTGACCTTTGCTCGGGAAAACACTCTTGCTCACCATAATAATATGGCATTCTCTCCCATGATCTGGTCTCACTGGGTCCAAAGCGGTTTCAGTTCTGATTGTGATGGTCCTTTGGTTCCCCCACTGCCATCAACTGTTTCAGTTTTGCCGGGACCAGATCTTTCTGCGTCCAAATTTTGATATTGTCAGCTGTGAACTGAAGTGTGCCCAATTTAAAACCATTACAGCCTCTTTCATTGGTGTTACCACCAGTGGTGTATCTGCCAGTGGGAGGCAGCTCAATGCATCCACATTGACTATTTGGCCTCCTGGACAGTGTTCCAACTCATAATTACATGCACTTAGTATTTGAGCTCTAGACCTGACAGGGGTTTGTGGTCCTTTATTATTACAAATTTACATCCATAAAGGTATTGGTGGAAATTCCTGACTCTAATATGACCACCAATTATTCCTTCTCTATCTAGGCGTATTTACGCTCTGGATGCATATGCTATTGGACGTTCCTCTCCATTGGGCCACCCATAAGCTAATACTACCCCAATGCTATACGAGGAGACAACACCAGATCTCACTTGGGGTCATAGTGTGCCAACACCAGAGGATGACAACTGTTTTTTCACTTCCTGAGGGCTTGGCTGCATCACCATTTCCAAGACTGAGCCCATTTCACCAGCTGATGCAAAGGTGCCAGGATTGAGGACAGATTATGTATGAACTTTCTGTAATAATTCACCAGTCCAGGGAAAGACATAAGCTCCGGTACAGACATAGGAGCCAGGGCACCTGTACTCACCCTCATCTCCCCCAATGTGTGTAATCTGCTTTAGTCGACTCAGTAGCCCAACTAGGTCACTTGTGGTGCCAGGAACACACATTTTTCCCTTCAAAGGCCTGCGCTCACTTGGGAAAAATGTCTAAGGACTATGCCCAAGTTCTCAGGCAGGACTTATACACTTAATGGTAAGATCCTAGGGAGTGTTGCTGAACAAAGAGACCTTGGAGTGCAGGTTCATAGCTCCTTGAAAGTGGAGTCACAGGTAAATAGGATAGTTAAGAAGGTGTTTGGTATGCTTTCCTTTATAGGTCAGAGTATTGAGTACAGGAGTTGGGAGGTCATATTACAGCTGTACAGGACATTGGGTTAGACCACTTTTGGAATATTACATGCAATTCTGGTCTCCCCCCTATTGGAAAGATGTTGTGAAACTTGAAAGGGTTCAGAAAAGATCCAGGGTTGGAGGATTTGAGCTAAAGGGAGAGGCTGAACAGGCTGGGGCTGTTTTCCCTGGAGCGTTGGAGGCTGAGGGGTGACCTTGTAGAGGTTTATAAAATCATGAAGGGTTTGGATAGGATAAATAGACAAAGTCTTTTCCCTGGGGTGGGGAGTGCAGAACTAGAGGGCCAAGTGAGAGAGTGTGAGAGGGAAAAGATATAAAAGAGACCTAAGGGTCAACTTTTTCACACAGAGGGTGGTGTGTGTATGGAATGAGCTGCCAGTGGAAGTGTTGGAGGCTGGTGCAATTACAACATTTAAAAGATGTCTGGATGGGTATACGAATAGGAAGATATTAAAGGGATATGGGCCAAGTGCTGGCAAATGGGACGAGATTGGGTTGGGATATCTGGTCGGCATGGATGAGTTGGAATGAAGGGTACGTTTCTATGACTCTAAATGCTCCATTTTGGTCTTTCCTGTTATTATCATGTCATCTCGACATATGGTGACCTGGAGTAGACATTGTAAAATGTTCTCCATCGTCTGCTGAAAAATTGCACAGGCTGACAATATTCCAAATGGCAATCTCGTATATTGGTACAAACCCTTCTGGGTATTAATTGTAGCGTATTCCTGGGAATCCTTATTCAACCACAATTGCAATAAGTATGCATTAGCTCATGTCCAGCTTCATGAAGGATAGCACCATCCCCCCTCCCCCGGCCAGCTTGTTGTTTTGTTAAAATAGAAGAGGTTGAGGTAGAGACAGGAAATATCACAACATTTAAGAAACATTTGGATGGTCACTTGGAGCACCCCAGCATCAAAGGCTATGGGCCAAGTGCTAGATAAAAGGACGTCAGTTGATAAGTGCTTTCTGATTGTCATAGACATGATGGGCCGAAGAAACTCTCTCCCGGCTACAAAACACATGAATACTCTCTACGTTTTCCCACCACCTGGAAGTGTTTTAGAGAGACGTTCCATCAAGGCATTCAAAAGATGATTATTTAAGTTAAAATATCATGTAGGATTAAGGAAAAAGATCAAGGAGAATAGCTTAAGGCCATGATAGTCCTTTGGAGACAGACCTGAGGGTCTGACTGACCTTCTGTTCATAACAGCTCTGTGATTGGATGTAGGTTTGCTCCCTGGAAGGTTAATTTCCAGATGTTTCATCACCCTTATAGATAACATCTTCAGTGGGCCTCAGGTGAAGCACGGTACATGATTCCTGCTTTCTATATTTTCTAAACCCAAACATATAAATAGAAAGCAGGAATCATTTACCGTGCTTCACCTGAGGCCCACTGAAGATGTTACCTAGTAGGGTGACAAAATGGCTGGAAATTAACCTTCCAGCTCAGCGAGCAAACCTACATCCAGAACCTCAACCTGAGCAATAAATCTTCTCAAAACTCGCTAAGTTCTGTGATTCTCTGTGATAAAGTTATCAATTTTCTGATTAACATGAGCAATTTGACAGAAGCTCATATAAACAATTTTTTTTGTGGAAGGATTTGTGTGTGTGCGCGTGTGGAACAGACAGAGAGAGAGATAGAGAGCTAAGGCCTTGATAGATGTGCACATACAAGTGTTTGGGTTGCTGGTGATGAATGGCATCTTCAGCACCTCAACGAGATTCCATATCCCTCACCTCAGGATTCCTCAGCTCCCTGATAATTATGGAAATCGGTGAACATGGGCATGTTTTGAACTAGGAGGAGAAAGTGAGGTCTGCAGACGCTGGAGATCAAAGCGAGATTCCATATCCCTCACCTCAGGATTCCTCAGCTCCCTGATAATTATGGAAATCGGTGAACATGGGCATGTTTTGAACTAGGATCAGACGAACCAAGTTGAGTGAACTAGTTCACACTGCCACCATATTCTATGCTGTCTGGGTAAACAGGACAGATTGCAATAGATTGCATATTGCTCTGGTACACGTGCGTTGTGTGTGAGCTCTTTTGATTTCAGTTGTTGGAAGCTGCAGCTCTAGAGTGGATCCACCCACTGACGTGGACTATCTAGTTTGGTTAAAATCAGAGAGAGAGTTGCTTGTTCGGTGCTGCAAGTCCGAGGTAGGATAGCGTATCATTTCACTGCAAGAATCAGAGTGTAACAGCAGAGGCAGGATCAGTATCCAGGATAGATTTGCACTTTTATTGTGTATTGATTGACAGTTTATGGGAAATTCCCGGTAAGTACGTTGCAAAATATTTTGGATTTAACCAGCAACTTTTAAAAGGAGGTATAATCTCCGGTTTAATAGTGTGACTTTCAGACTTCCGGCTGCGGGTTGAGTTAACGCTTTGTGATGGGGAGGGGAGTTTTCAGGAAATAAAATAGAACAGGTTTCAGTCTGCACGGTTTACCTTGGTCATTGAGATGAAAAACCGTAAAGGAGGATTATCCAGTAACGTTTCTCCTTTTAATAAATATCACGCTGGGTTTTAAAAATAACTGAGATTTATACTTAAGGGAGAGTGAAACTGGATTCTCGTGACATTTTTCTTTGACAAAGTTCATCGCAGTAATAAAAGATTCCCTTACAAAGGGGAGTGGTCTTACTCCTGCCATCCTAAAGAAGTCAGTTTGGTCGGAGACCAGAATTCGGGCCCTCTTAAAATCATTTCCAACTGCCCTGGGAATCAGTCCAGTCACACTAACATCGACCTAAAAACTCTCCCAGGCTAAACCTTTCCTTTTAAACTGTACTCTGTTCGGAAATGTTATGACACACCCCTGGAGCAATGGGGGACCTGAACGCGGACCTCCTGGTTCACAGGTAGGGACAATATCACTTCGCTAGAAGAGCCCAGGATTGAACCCACTAACAAAGTTGGAGTTAATTCACTGACCAGGTGAGTGTGGTTGTATTGATCTTACTTTGACTGAACCGTCTCTGGTGTTGCAGAGTGTAAACTCACACTGTGTTAAATTACACAGCGCAGAAACCACTTGTTGAACTTGTCTGAGTGTATTCGGCTTCTGGTATTGTTAGATTAGAAACTGGAAGCGTGAATTTCAGATTCTCCAAGGTGACAGATAATGAGCGGCAACTGTTTGTTTAGCAACTGGTCAGATTGCTGTTTCCAATGAGTTAGTGATTTGTGTAATTGTGTTTTAAAGGCTAGATTGCTCGGTAGTTTATATAATCATCATCGTGTTTTGTCCAGGGTACAGCTGGGAAGCAGAGTGCAGCTGGGATTGTTCACTACAGGAGCTGCCTACCCCATGGCTGACAGCACATTGATTGAGGAGAGCCGACCCTATGGCTATAAGGAGGGTTTGGAATGGGGCTATGAAGAAGGTGAGCTGGACAACTTTCTTAAAGTGGATCAATGGAAACATGGTATTTCACCCCCATTGGTATGCGTTTTCTTCATTAAAGAAACCATTATCAAGTTAAACTTTGTGTTTTAAAGTATTTTGTCTTAATGTTTGTCTTTGCTGAGAGATTTAATACAAACAGATATCCCTATCCCTTTGTAGGTACATAGTGAGCTTCCTTTTGAGAAGTTTTGGCTTATTAGATATTTTTTAAAGTCACCTCATTCCAAATCTGAGGTGATCAACTGTCATAAAAATTATTTGCATTTTTGATTAATATGATAATTTGTAAACTGTCCAACTCTCTTTTTGTGTTAAAATTAACCCATTGCTTCAACTTTAGCCTGGGAAAAAGCTTCTATTTGATTTTTGAATCTAACTTTAATTTTGTCATGTTTAAAATCCGTTTTAAAAGTATGAATTCTGAAAGTGAGTACAATTGCTGTGAATTGCTCTATTTCAGGAGTGGAATGGGGACTGTTGTTTCCTGAAGCAAATGGAGAGTATCAGTCCCCGATAAACCTGAACTCCAGAGAGGCAAAGTACGATCCTTCACTATTGGAAGCACGTTTATCACCAAATTATGTTGTTTGTCGAGATTCTGAAGTAATTAATGATGGTCACACTATTCAGATACTGCTGAAGTCCAAATCAGGTTTGTAAAAATGTGAAACTTGCCCATGTTGTGCAATAGATTATGAAATGTTGCTTTAGAATGTGCATCTTGCTCAAAGCATCATTTTGTTTTTCTTGTCATAATGTATGATAGGAGAGCTGCCCATGTAGATGGAATAATCCATTCTGTTTTACTATGCTGTTGTTCAGACTCCCCAGTAGATTAATATTGTGTAACACACAACATAAACAGGGCTAAATAAAAACTGAGACACTGCAGGAAAAACTCAGCAGGCCTGGCAGCACCTGTGAAGAGAAATCCGAGGAAGGATCACTGGACGTTATCTCTGATTTCTCTTCACAGATGCTGCCAGACTTGCTGAGCTTTTCCAGCAACTTTGGTTTTTATTTCTGATTTACAGCATCCAGTTATTTTGGTTTTCAATGTTTAGAGGACATTCTTTCTCTTAATTTCACTCACTCCAATGAAACAAAATTGTTTTCCAGAGAAGGTGACTGGATTTCTATCTAAATCCAGTTTTTATGTCAGAATTGACCTCCATGGCACTGGTTTGAATTTTACCCCAATGCTGTCCTGCTGGAAGATGACACTGACTTTGCACAATATTGAACATTTTTTTTTTCAGAAATGATTTAATGGTTATGAGCTCTTCCAGGATTCAGGCTTGTGTTGTGCATTTTGTCTTTTAAGTATATATTAAAGAATATTGAACTACACGACACAGAACAACATGCTGGATAAATTGTAAGCTCCTGAATGAAACTATAAATAAGTCTACGATCTGTGGCTATTCATGTTTAAGGCAGAAACATGAACAAAAACAGAAATAGGAGCAGCACGAGGCCATTTGGTTCTTCAAGACTGTCCCATCATTCAATAGGATCATAGCTGATTATCCAACTCCATTGCCTGTTCCTGCTTTTTCCTCACACCATTTGATTCTTTCAGCTTTAAGAACTATTTCTAGCTTCTTGGAAACATTCTAATGTTTTGGCTTCAGCTGCTTTCTGTGACAGAGTTCCACTGGTTCACCACACTCTCCTAGATGAAGAAATCTCTCCTTGAGTCGAGAATGAATCGGGTTTGCTGCATTTATTAAGTCCTGTTCACTTACTTTGTTGCCTCTTTAACAAGTACACTTCTGAATTGATTGGGTTAAATTTTACAAACTGGCTGTGAGGCAGTTTCCTCATTCACTTTGAGCACAGATCAAAGGTCAGTCTGCTTACACCATAGAGAACAGGATTGGCCAATCGGGCCTTGAGCCTGCTCTTCCATTCAGTAGGATCATGGCTGATTCAACGTTCCTCATATCCCTATCTAGTTCTGTGTCCTTGCAGAATAGGAAATTATATATAGATGAAGCAAGATTGGGTACTAATGAAATGTATATGTAAGCAAATGGGTCTTTGCTGCTCTCTGGTGAGGTTCAAACTTGTGGAAAATTAGACTTTGTTCCTTGATGTTGAAAATCATCGTTTTCAGATTTTTCCTTGTTGGCCCAATTAACTGACTTGCCATTGCCCACATTGATCAGGGTTGGGAAAATGAAGCCTGAGGAAATCATAATGACTCCCATAACCAAACTCCACCCCCTACTTGTGCATTCTTTTGGGTCACAGGTTACTTTGTCCAATTTCCAGGTCACAGGTTACTCTGTCCAATTTCCTTTTGAATGTTTGCAGTAAATCCTACAAGGTTGACATGGGTTGACAGTTGGGCGAGAGTGAGGACTGCAGATGCTGGCGATCAGTGATGCTGGAAAAACACAGCAGGTCAGGCAGCATCCGTGGAGCAAGAACATCAACGTTTCGGGCAAAGCCTTTCATCAGGAATGAGGTTGGGAGCCTCTGGGGTGGAGAGATAAATGGGATGGGGGTGGGGAGAGAAGGTAGCTGAGAGTGCAATAGGTGGATGGAGGTGGGAGTCAAGTGATAAGTCAGCGAGGAGGATAGGTGGGAAAGACTATGGACTGGTCATGAGGATGGTGCTGAGCTGAAAAGTTGGAACTCTGGTAAGGTGGGGGGAGGGAAAATGAGGAAGCTGGTGAAGCCCACATCGATGCCCTGGGCTTGGAAGGTCCCGAGGCAGAAGATGAGGCGTTCTTACTCCAGGCATCGGATAGTAAGGGAGTGGCGGTGGAGGAGGCCCAGGACCTGCATGTCCTCAGCAGTGTGGGAGGGGGAAGTTGAAATGTTGGGGATGACAACTGTCAAAATAAGTATCTCTCTCGCCTCTTGGTCGTTTGTTCTGTGTCAGACTACTCTCCTACGAACCTGACCTTGAGAATTTTTTAAAACAGAGGGGGAAGTTGAAATGTTGGGGATGACAACTGTCAAAATAAGTATCTCTTAAACAATCAACCTGATTCGATACATTTGAATTTATATCTGTGCTCCACAGATCTCTCTATTGTACCAAACTCCAATGTCTAATCCACACGTATCTCATCTAATTTCATTTCTATATTTATTAGAACTCTTATCAAATCACTTCAAGATCATGTACTGGACTAAGAGTAGATCATACAGCCTTTGAGCCAAAGACTATGCTTCTGTGTTCTTGATTATAAATTATAGTCCCATAGTCTCAAATCCATAACCAGTGGAAACAATCTCTCGCCCCCCCTTCATGTCTACATTCTTTCAGAGTCAAGTTTCCCAGCTCTCTCAATCTGTAACTTTGTTTTTAATGTGATGTTAATCTTGTAACTCTCTACTGCACCTTTTTCCTTGGGACCACTCAATAATAATAATATTGAGTGTGAGGAAATGGAGTCTGGATACACTATGGTAAATAAGGCTGAATCAACAGGGTTATTGTGTTTGGATTTGCTTGGCTTGGCAATACATCAGAACATGCACTTTAGATTAATTTAATGATACTAGTGAACCATCAACAATTTATCCACATCCTAAATTGTCTTGTTCAATAGCTTTCAACACACAATATTGGTGCTGGCCCAAACCACACAGATAAAACTAGATATTAAATGACACTTACAGAAACCAGACCGGTTCTCTCAATCGCAGCTGTGCATATCTGGGGAGGTGATGTGCTAGTGGTATTACCGCTGGATTGTTCATCCAGAGACCAGGGAAAGGTTCTGGGAATCTGTTTGATATGCACCATGGCAGGCAATGGAATTTGAATTCAATATAAAAAAAATCTGGAATGAAGAATCTACCGATTATAACAAATCCATAATGAGAAAAGCCCATCTGGGTCACTAATGTCCTTTTAGGGAAGGACACTGCCATCCTTACCTGACCTGGTCTGGTCTACATGTGACTCCAGACCCACAGCAATGTGATTGACTCTTAACTGCCCTGTGGGCCATAAGGGAGGGAAATAAATGCTGGCCTAGTCAGTAATACCCTCATCTTGTGAATGTTTTTATTCTTATTCAATCTATTTTTCTTGTTGAAGGTTGTAAACACTTTTTTTTTTTCAAAACAGTATATCATCTAAATCCACTTTTGATATGTCTTTTCTGATTAAAGGGTGAACAGCAAGACCCTTAGCACCAATTCTCCACGACAAAAGATGGTTCCTATGTAGAACCTCAGTGATCTGAGGCTGGAACAATTCCTTAACTGTAAAATGTCGCTGCTGGGGTCACAGGACAGAATCTAATTAACTATTCCATTCTTCTACAACATGAGGTTGTTCTATTATACAGTTGACTAATTGTTTGTTTTTGTAGAGTAATCATTGCTGCTAAAGAGAAAATGTGGGAGTTCATGCATAATAAGGGCTTACAAACTTTATAAACATAGACTGATACTATTATTGACTGGGGCACTTTCCCCCTGCTTTTCTTTGAATAATAGTATGTTTATTTGTTCATTCACTTGGAGTTTGGGCTCTGGATGGCATCTACAACAAATCAGAAGATTAATTATGGATTGGGAAAATAAAAAAAATTAAGCTATTAATTTCCATGTAATATAAAAATAAATCACTTAAGTTGCATTATTATGCAGAAATTCTCTTTTTGCCTCAAGGAGGAACCAAACCTATTCAAATAGGGCACAATAATGAGGAAGAGAATCTGTCCTCACTTTCCTAAAGTTCTAGATATTTAATGAGAATGGTGTTATTATTTGCAGATTTAGAATCCCCACAATAACCTGGTCTACTTCTGTCATCTTTCTGATTTTAAATCACTTCATTAAGGCACTATTTTTAACTCCAATGGAATAAGTGCAGGGATTTAATATTTTTCTATTAGCCTACTTTCTGGACTATTTTATGACCTGCAAGAGGAAGATTTTTCAAAGTGTTTTTTTACTGTTTCCATTGATTTTGATCGATTTCAGCTCCGACTAATCTCAAAGCATTTCATTCTATGTTTATAACAGATGAAAATGTATTTGGAAAGTTAATGTCTATAAGCAACTTAAGTTTTATGTTAAATTTCTGGATTTTTTTTTTGACCATTGACAGTTTTAACTGGTGGCCCACTGCTTGGAAGTCATGAATATGAATTACACGAGGTTCGATTTCACTGGGGCAAAGAGAACCAGCGTGGTTCTGAACACACTGTTAATTTTAAAGCATTTCCAATGGAGGTAAGGGTGAAACCAAAATGGGTGCTTGTAAATTGTAAAGATTTGTAATGGAATGCGTGAGATTTAAGACACACCTCTTTTGGAAATTGAAAAACAAAGCCAAAAAACGCAGATGCTGGACATCTAAAACAAAAACAGCAACTATTGGAGCAACTCAGCAGGTCAGTGAAGAGAAAGCAGAGTTAACGTCTCCATTCCAGTCACCTTTCTTCAGACCTGAAAGTTATCTCTGCTTTCTCCCCACGGATGTTATTAGACCTGCTAAGTTTCTCTAGCAATTTGTTTTGGTTCTCCAAAGTTGTGGTGTTTCTCAGTTACTACTTCCTGCTGAGTATCCAGTCCAAACAAGTTTCTTAATGCATTGTGGGAACTCAATAATATGTAAGATTTTTGGATATTCTGATCATTCAGCAGGTCTTACTCAGCTAGTGTTGAGGAATTAGATGCTGAATCCTGTGTAGCTTTGCTGTCAGTTTGTTTTTGAGTTGCTTTTTTCTTTATCCACTCTACCCCCTCCAAAATGTTCAGAGCTTGTTGGGCATTACCTCAATAATTCAGCTTGTTTTTGTTGTGGTGTTACTTCCCTGGAGTGTCAGAGGCTGAGGGGTGACCTTGGAGGTTTATAAAATCATGAGGGGCATGGATAGATAAGATCCTCCCCCTGGAGTGGGGGGGAGTCCATAACTAGAGGGCACAGGTTTCGGGTGAGAGGAGAAAGATTTAAATGTGACCTAAGGGGCAACTTAATTTTAAAGCATTTTCAGTGGAGGTAAGGGTCAGACTGAAATGGATATTTGTAAATTGTCAAGATTTGTAAAGGAATACATGACGTTTTAAGGCAGCTTTTTCTGGAAATTGAAAATCAAAACCAAAAACTGCAGAAGCTGTATTCTGAAATAAAAACAGAGGGTGGTGTGTGTGTGGAATGAGCTGTCCAAGAAAGTGGTGGAGGCTGGTACAATTGCAGCATTTAAAAGGTGTCTGGGTGGGTATGTGTATAGAAAGGGTTTAGAGAGACATGGGCCAAGTGCTGGCAGATGGGACTAGATTAATTTAGGTTAGTTGGTCAGCATGAACAAGTTGGACTGAAGTGTCTGTTTCCGTGCTGTACATCTCTATGACCTGCTCTTGGATGGGAATGGGTGGTGGAGAAGGGGATGGTTCCTTTGGAGGTGTGAGGTCTTTACATTTTGTATCATAACTTGAAGGCCTGAAGATTTGAATGTGCATTTAAAAATGTTTAATAAACAGAAAATAAAGAAAAAAAAATACTGCTGACTGTCCTCGGTATTGCAGCCTTGAATCTCTACAGCTTTTTAATCTGACAACAGGAAGTAATAATTTGTTCTGAAGTGACTCCATGGAGCATTAAAAGGTCATTCTCTATCTTTTTTTTTTGTTTTCAAAGTCAGTCACTTAATTCTGCTGCCTTCAAATAGGGCCATCTATCACTCAGAACATTCCATAAAGTGGGAACTCTGAAATTCTATTTTCATTTAAAAATAGGAGCAATGAATGGCAGAGCTGAAAGACCAGAATCTGGTGAAAAGATTCTTGATCTTGCTTTATAAATGGTCATGCTGCGCTGGCCAAGTCTATTTAACAAAGGTTCAGATTTTGGCTGTATTTTACACAGCAGCTTAAGTTACTGCTTGAAGACATGGAAGCTGGTGGGGGTGACTGGGTTATTCAGTATTCCCTTCCTTCGGTTGTGGTAACTCACTTACCTGTAGCAGAAAGTGATCCAGGGTGACAGTGAGAACATGTGAATGAGGAGCAGGTTCAGTGAACACAGTCTGTAGGAAAATCACTGAAAACAGCATCTTCTTATCCTGGCATTGCATTGAATGCAAGTTTCTGACAGAGCTTGGAAAAAGTAATTGCCCTGTATTGTTGTTCTTTGTAGTGGGGCTTGGGGTAAGGACATGACCTCAAAGTCTTTGAACTCCTTTATTGAGTCCTGAGGGCTTCAGGTCCCCAAGTGGAAAATGAGGTGCTATTCTTCCAGCTTAGGCTGAGCTTCACTGGAGCACTACAGCAAGCCTGAGACTGAGATGTTAGCCAGGGAACAGGGTGGGGTGTTAAAGAGGCAGGTAACTGGAAGCTCAGGGTCTTTTATTTGTTTGCGGGTGCAATGTAGCTGTTCGGTGAAGTGGTCACCCAGTCTACATTTTTCCCAGTGTAGAAGATATGCCCACATTGTGAGCAGCGAATGCAGTAGACTAGATTGTGAAAAGTGCAGGCATAGCTCCACACACGAGGCCTTGTCATCGCATGGGCTGCTATCCTATTCAACCCCTTTGTCAGGTACTAATGTTCCCCATTAGCAGCTCTTCATTCTCCCAGACTGACCTTTACCCATTCCTTTGTCGGTCCAACTGTTTTTCTCTATCTCCAATTATTGTTTATTCCCCCCCACCCCGTGTCCATATCTTCTGTGTAAAAAATTAACCTTTTCTGAGCAGCAATCAGTTCCTGAAGAAGGGTCTCCGATCCAAAATGTTAACCCTGCTTTCTCTCCACAGATGCTGCCAGACCTGATGAGGTTTTCCAGCAATTTGTTTTTGTTTTTGATTTTTTTTTTTTAATATCCACAGTTATGGAAGACATGGAAGCATCTCATTGGGACAATGTGTCAGGATACCAATGCAAGAGGAAACTCACCACTTTGGGGAGAATGCTGATTAGTTGACAGACTCTGGTAGAGGTGTTGCTTTGGAGATTTAACCCACCATTACAGATTGACAGTTAACTGTCAGTCTTTGTTTAAATTTTAAACCTACCATGTTGTGCTGAGGAATTTCCTTGAAATGAATCACTAAATGGCTGATATCTATTTTGTTGAAATGGGCAGAATATGTACATGTTCTTTCTGCCCACAACAAATAGGGTCCTGTGTATTTAACACATTGGAGCTTTCAGTGCACACATTGGTCACACTGAAACATAGAAACATAGGAGCAGGAGTAGACCATTTGGTCCTTCAAGCCTGCTCCACTATTCAATACAATCATGGCTGACCATGCAATCTCAGTATCCCTTCCCCCCCCCCCCCCCCCCACTCCACAAGCCCCCCCCACCCCCAATCCCTTTCGCCACAAGGGCCATATCCAGTTCCCTCGTGAATCTATCTAATGGACTGGCCCCAACAGCTTCTGGCGGGAGAGAATTCCACAGGTTCATAACTCTGAGTGAGGAAATTCTTCCTCATCTCAGTCCTGAATGATTTACCCCTTGTTCTGGACTTTCTCAACATCGGGAACATTCTTCCCACATCTACCCTGTCCAATCCCATCAGGACTTTGTTCCTATGAGATTCCCCCTCTTCTAATTTCAAGAAAGTACAAGCCCTGTCTATCTGATCTATCTTCCTAAATCTGATCTGATCCTAATGCCTGACAGTGAAGCGATTTTAGTCATGCAGGAGGAGGAAGATAAGCCAATTATGTGATTGTGGGTTACAATTAGAGAATAATTAAACTAGGGGAGTGCAGACCACCCTCGAGCAATCGAGAAGCTGGTTGTTAACCATCTCAAAGCTGGAGAGAGGATAAGGGAGGGATAGGTGTTGTAGTCCCAGAACAGATTTCCATACCTGAAGGATTTGGAGGTATTCAGGCTTGGAGTTCTGTGCTAATTAGGAATAAACCACTGGGCTACACTTGGATGATGGCAATCTAGTCATTAATGAAAACTGAAGAATACAACATGTGACAATCTTTGTCATGAAAATTTTGTATCTTGCAATCTTATTTTCCACAACCACCTGATGAAGGAGCGTCGCTCTGAAAGCAAGTGCTTCCAATTAAACCTGTTGGGCTATAACCTGGTGTTGTGTGATTTTAAACATGTGCCAATGTTCTCTGCTTCTTCGTTGAGGCAGTCTGATTGCTGTGTGAGCAGTTAGACTACATTGTGAATGAGGATTACCGTTTTCAGGGCTCTGTGTTGAAGAGCATGACCAAACCCCTGCCATTTCATGGACACACCTACTAAGAAGATTGAACGTAGTAAGTCGGAGCTGGTTAGTGGGTTTAATATTGTGCATTTGAAAATTGTGGCTGATGTTCCTTGTATTTCCTGACATGGTGCTGGACCCAAGTAACTGGAAGTGGAGTCATACAGTTGACACTGGATGACCTCTTTTGTGTCTTCCCACTGCATTTTTTTTACAGACTTTGTCTGCTTAATTTAAGCAAATTTTATTTAAGATTGTCTTATGCAGAGACCTGAACTATTTTTACTGCTGATTCTTCTGAAAACCTATGAGATCTGTATTCTGTGTGAGACCTCTTCCCTTCCCCACAAAACCTAAGTATCTTCTGTGACTAAATTATTTGTTTATGCCTGATATTTGGAGCTACTGCAGCTTTCTGTAAAAGCAGTGAGTTGAGCATTAGTGTGTTCGGGAGACTGGCATCTAATTCTGCTGTGACGTCAGAGTAAGAAGATAATACTTTCATAATGCCTTGGTTTTAAGTATGCCTTTGGGCATTCTAGGTTCCAACAGTTAACTATCATTGAACTGGTCTTTTTTTTTTTAATATTTACAATATCTGTATTTTCAGCTCCATCTTATCCATTGGAACTCTACTTTGTTCAAAAATGTTGATGAAGCTCTGGGAAAGAAAAATGGAATAGCGATCATTGCTTTGTTTGTCCAGGTAAGAATTTGTTTACAATCAAACAAATGCTTTGCCCTCACCTGGAAGGATGGCAAATTGTTCGGAAATAGATTGCCTTGTTGTTCATGTTTCACTTTTGCAGCCTCACATGAAGTGTAATGGTTGGGCAGTGTTTTGCAACCTATTTCAATGTGGAAAATAAAAGTGCAGATGTATTTGGGATAAGGGGAAATGTAAATGAGAAATTAGCAAAGCACCACAATTTTAGGAATCTAATGGTAATGTACAGGCTTTGTTCCTTAGCATTTGTGTGCATCACGTGAATAAATGAACAATTAAATACTTGGCTCTTAACCTCCCCATGTCTGTCTTAATAGATTGTGGCTTACCAGAGGGGTACTAATATCCTGGGTGGGAAATTTTGCTGGTGGTATTTGGGTGGGTTTAAACTAGCTCAGCAAGGGGATGGGAACCTGAGGTGTAGTTCCAGTGCACAGGAGGATGAGAGTAGGGAGGGTATGGACAGGATTTCAGGGTCACAGGAATGTGCTGGCAAACAGCAAACTGGTTTGAAGTGTGTTTACTTCAACGTCAGGAGTATCTGGAATAAGGTAGGTGAGCTTGCAGCATGGATAGGTACCTGGGACTTCAATTTGTGGCCATTTCATAGACACTGATCGAGCAGGGTCAGGAATGGATGTTGCAGGTTCCAGGGTTTACATCTTCCAGTAAGATTAGGGAAGGTGGTAAGAGGGGGAGGTGTGGCCTTGTTAGTCAAGGACAGTATAACGGTGGATGAAAGAACGTTTGATGAGGACTCGTCTACTGAGGTGGTATGGGCTGAGGTTAGAAACATAGAACATAGAAGAATACAGCGCAGTACAGGCCCTTTGGCCCTCGATGTTGCACTGATCCAAGCCCACCTAACCTACACTAGCCCACTATCCTCCATATGCCTATCCAATGCCTGCTTAAATGCCCATAAAGAGGGAGAGTCCACCACTGCTACTGGCAGGGCATTCCATGAACTCACGACTCGCTGAGTAAAGAACCTACCCCTAACATCTGTCCTATACCTACCACCCCTTAATTTAAAGCTATGCCCCCTCGTAATAGCTGACTCCATACATGCAAAAAGGTTCTCACGGTCAACCCTATCTAAACCCCTAAACATCTTGTACACCTCTATCAAGTCACCAATAAACCTTATTTTCTCAAATGAAAACAGCCCCAAGTGCCTCAGCCTTTCCTCATACGACCTTTCTACCATACCAGGCAACATCCTGGTAAACCTCCTCTGCACCCGTTCCAGTGCCACCACATCCTTCCTATAGTATGGCGACCAAAACTGCACACAATATTCCAGATGCGGCCGCACCAGAGTCCTATACAACTGCAACATGACCTCAGTACTCCGGAACTCAATTCCTCTACCAATAAAAGCCAGTACGCCATATGCCTTCCTCACCGCACTATTTACCTGGGTGGCAACTTTCAAAATAGTTATAGATCAGAGAGACCTCGGGTGTTCAGGTACATCATTCTTCACACACCGTTAAGAAGGCATTTAGCACACGTGCCTTCATGGCTCAGACCTTTGAGTAAGTGAGCTGGGATGTCGTGCTGAGGTTGTACAGGAGGTGAGGTCTCCTCTGCAGTACTGTCTGCAGTTCTGGTCTCCCTGTGAGGCGGAGGATATTATTAAACTGGAGAGGGTTCAGAAGAGATTTAGCAGGAAGTCGCTGGGAAGGCAAGGTTGGAGTTAGAAGGAAAGGCTGGATGGGCTGGGACATTTTCCGCAGGAGGTTGAGGCATGACCTTAGAGAGGTTTATAAAATTACCGAGGGGTATAGATTAGGTGAACAGCCCGTGTCTTTTCCCTAAGGTGGGGAACTTCAAGACCGGGGACACGCTTTGAAGGTGACAGGAGAAAGATTTTCAAAAGACACGGGGCAATTGTTTTTCTACAGAGTGATTTCTGGCACTATTCCTGTAGACAACGAGGACATAAAAATCAAGGCCAATGGCTCTGCAATCTCCTCCCTTGCTTCCCAGAGAATCCTAGGATAAATGCCATCAAGCCCAGGGGACTTATCTAAACAGGAGAGAAGAGGTCACGTTGCTGGGCGTATCTTGTAGGCCTCTGCAGGGATGTGGAGAAAAGGATCAGCACAACGTTTCTGGGCAGGAGTGATAGGAATAGGGTGATCATTCTGGGGGACTTTAACTTCCCCAACATTGACTGGAAATGCTATAATTCTAGTACGTCAGATGGATCCATTTTTTTCCAATGTGTGCAAGATGGTTTCCTGACACAGTATGTCGAAGGGCCAATGAGGAGAGGCCACACTGGATCTGGTGCTTAATAATGAACCAGGTCAGGTGTTTGATTTAGTGGGAGGTCAGCACTTTGGAGAGAGTGACCATAATTCCGTTACGTTTAGTTTAGCGATGGAAAGGGATAGGTACATGCCACAGGACAAGAGTTATCGATGGGGGAAGGGCAATTATAATACGATTAGACAAGACTTAGGAGGCATAGAATGGGGTAACAAGTGCAGGGGATGAGAACAATTGAAATGTGGAGCTGGTTTAAGGAACCGATATTGCGTGTCCTTGATAGGTATGCTCCTGTCAGGCAGGGAGGAAGTGATAAGGTAAGCGAATCGTGGTTTATTACAGAAATTGCATCTCTTTGTTAAGTGGAAGAGGGAGGCTTATATGACGTTGAGGTGATGGAGAGTTAGAGTAGCTAAGAAGGATTTAAAGAGAGTCAAGAACAGCAAGGAGGGGACATGAGCAGTCTTTAGTGAATAGCACAAAGGAGAGCCCTAAAGCTTTCTAGAGGTATGAGGAATAAAAGGATGACTAGGGTAGGAATAGGGCCAGGCAACATCCGAGGGGCAAGAAAATTGACATTTCAGGCCAGAGCCCTTCGTCGACCCTTTCCTGAAGAGGGGCTCTGGCGTCTATGCTGCCTGACCTGCTGTGCTGTTCTAGCAACACCCACTCAATTCTGATCTCCAGCATCTGCAGACCCCACTGTCTCCTAGCACTAGGGCCAGTCAAAGACTGAAGTGGGAAGTTGTGTGTGGACCCTGTGGAGATCAGAGAGGTGCTAAACGAATATTTCTCATCTGTTTTCAATCAGGAAAAGGAGAATGTTGTAGAGGAGGAGTGGGATACAGGATATTAGACTAGAAAGGATCGAGGTTAATTATGAACAGCTGTTATCAATTCTAGAAGGAGTGAAAGTAGACAAGTCTCCTGGGCCAGATGGGATTCTCTGGGAAGCCAGGGAGGAAAGGCGGAGCCTTTGGCTTTAATATTTGAGTTGTTATTGTCTGCAGGTTTAGTACCAGAGGACTGGAGGATTGCAAATGTTGTGCCCTAGTTCAAGAAGGGCAATAGAGATGACCCAGGTAATTATAGACCAGTGAGCCTTACATCTGTTGGAGGAAAGGTTTTGGAAAGGATTGAGAGATAGGATTTATAATCAACTAGCAAGCAACAATTTGATTTCAGATTGTTTCATCAAGGGCAGGTCATGTCTCACAAACCTCATTGAGTTTCTTGAAGGTGACCAAGCATGTAGATGAGGAGAGGGCAGTTAACGTGGTATACATGGACTTCAGTAAAGCCTTTGATAAGGTTCCACATGGTAGGCTATTGGAGAAAATGCAGAGGAATAGAATTGAGGGTGATTTAGCAGTTTGGATTAGAAACTGGCTTTCTGGAAGAAGGCAGCAAGTGGTGGTTGATGGAAAATATTCAGTCTAGAGTCCAGTTACTAGTGGTGTGCTACAAGGATCTGGTTTGGGACCACTGCTGTTTGTCCAAATTATAAATGACCTGGATGCAGGCACAGGTGGATGGATTGGTAAATTTGCATGACACTAAAGTCGGTGGAATAATGGACACTGGAAGAATGTTACAGGTTGCAGGGGGACTTGGATAAACTGCAGAATTGGGCTGAGAGGTGGCAAATGGAGTTCAATGGAGCTAAATGTGAGGTGATGCACTTTGGGAAGAATAACAGGAAGGCAGAGTACTGGGTCAATGGAAAGATTCTTGGTAGTGTGGATGTGCAGAGGGATCTTGGAGTCCATGTGCATAGATCCCTGAAAGTTGC
The DNA here is from genome assembly GCF_004010195.1 of Chiloscyllium plagiosum. Lineage (NCBI taxonomy): Eukaryota > Metazoa > Chordata > Chondrichthyes > Orectolobiformes > Hemiscylliidae > Chiloscyllium > Chiloscyllium plagiosum. The sequence continues at coordinate 136,393,142 of NC_057713.1, forward strand.
CACCCAGGTTGATAGTGTTGTTAAGAAGGCATACAGTGTGTTAGTTTTAATTGGTCAAGAGATTGAGTTCCGGAGCTGTGATGTCATGCTGCAACTATACAAAACGCTAATGTGGCCGCACTTGGAATATTGTGTACAGTTCTGGTCGCCCCATTACAGGAAGGATGTGGAAGCATTGGAAAAGGTGCAGAGGAGATTTACCAGGATGTTGCCTGGTCTGGAGGGAAGGTCTCGTGAGGAAAAGCTGAGAGACTTCGGTCTGTTCTCATTTGGAGAGAAGAAGACTAAGAGGTGATTTAATAGAGACATACAAGATGATCAGAGAACGAGATAGGGTAGACAGTGAGAGTCTTTTTTCTTAGGATGATGACATTGGCTCGTACGAGGGGGCATAGCTGCAAATTGAGGGTTGATAGACTTAAGACAGACATCAGAGACAGGTTCTTTAGTCAGGGAGTGGTAAGGGCGTGTAATGCCCTGCCTGCCAATGTAATTAATTCGGCAACGTTAGGGGCATTTAAACAGTTCTTGGATAAGCATATGGATGATGATGGGATAGTGTAGGGGGATGGGCTTAGGTTAGTTCACAGGTTGGTGCAACACTGAGTGCTGTACAGGTCTCTGTTCTATGTTTTATGTTCTATTACCAATCCAGAATTGGAGGAACACCAAGTCCAAGGATTGTAGGGGTGAAGGGGTTTAGTTGTAGGTTGGGATGATGAGTGTTAAGACAAAGAACTTCTATTTGCTTGCACAGTTGACCAGCAGTCTAAGTTCATCTGTGTAGCTGTTACCTTTGTATTATAACAGATGTCCTTCTGTGGGTAATTCAATATTGCCTGAGAGCTTCAATAGGAAGGACTGCACAGAAGACTGCACTCTAATTAATTCCGTTGATGCACAGGGAAACATGAACAATGCGGTCGAAGGTGTTGCGTTCCTTGTAGAGCTGATTTGAAGCTATTTTTGGCTTTGTCTAAACCCAAAATTTCAACAATCCCACAATCTGTCAGTGTCCCTGCTTTTGGGAGCTAGTACTTTGTTTCTGTTATTTTCCTTTTTAGGCTATGCCTCATTTCAGAAATGTCTGAGCTCCATGTACAGTGGTCAAGTAATGGGACTTAAAATTGCGAAACAGTGAAAGTTAGAATGGATAAGTACTTCGAATTGAAGGAGAAATGGCTGACATTTTCAGGAGCGGTTACTAGTGGAACAGAGGTCAATCTGACTGAGAACCTGCTCAGTCCAATACCAATCTAGTCAGCTCAGTTGTGGTTGGGTCAAAATCCTGGAAATGTTCCCCCACCCTGAGGACAGCAGCAATTCAAGCAGGCAGTTTCTCACCAATGCCTCCACAGCAGTTAGGGTTCAGCACTAAATACTTCATCAATGATGCTCTCATTCTGTGAATAAATTACACAGAAGTCTTTTGGCCAATAGTTTTGGAAAGCACGGTGAAGAATGCCAAATAATATTGTATGAGTAACCATCTTTCCTCAGAAGAAGTACAGATGAAAGATGTTGAACTGACCTGAATTTGATTAGGAATCAGCTCTGTCACTTTTTAGCGAACTTTCATGGGGGAGGAGTCCACTCCACACTTGCCCAGGATTTGTATCCTACATGATTGGATACTGTTTATGTTTCACAAACAGGGTACAACGATTGGAGCTGACTCCAACCAATGCTGTGAAAAATCCCTCCTCAGTGTTACTGTCCCCTGTAAGGCGTCACGTCACTGAGGAGTCCCTGTGCTACGACAGGAAAGGGTTACTTATCCCACTCCTTTCCCTGTGTGGTTGCAGCCTTTTCCAAATCCATTTTCTCGGAGTCTGGAAGGCAGCGCATGGCATTGCTTGGCTCAGCCTAACAAGAGCCCAAATGGGAGCCTGCGACCCAGAATGGGAATAAAAGAGAATAAATAATTGGCTACAAAGTGCCTAGCCCAGGCAGTTGGAATTGAAGCTTCCTCTTTGACAGTACATTTTCTAAATGAAAGAAGGCAGAATTTTGTGCTCTGAGGAATCACCGCATCCCTACAGTGTGGAAGCGGGCCATTCACAGATGTTGGGAAGATGTTTCCGTTGGGAGGAGACTCTAGGACCCGAGGGCACAGTCTTAGACTAAAGGGAAGACCTTCTTTTAGAACGGAGATGAGGAGAAACGTCTTCAGCCAGAGAGTGGGGAATCTGCAGAATTCATTGTCACAAAAGGCTGTGGCGGCCAGGTCATTGAGTATATTTAAGATGGAGATAGGTTCTTGAGCATCAATGGTTATGGAGAGAAAGCAGGAGAATGGGGTTGAGGAACTTAGCAGAGCAGATTCAATGGGCTGAATGGCCTCATTTCTGCTCCTATACCTTATGGTCTTATATGGTCCATCGGGTCCACAGCAACCCTCCCAAAGAGCATCTCACCCAGATCCACCCTGTTACCCTATCCCTGTAACACTGTATTTCCCATAGCTAATCCACCTGGCCACTACATCCTTGCACACTGGGCAATTTGGCATGGGCAATCTACCTAAGGCCATAGGAGCAGAAATGAGGCCATTCAGCCCACCGGGTCTGTTCCATCATTCAATCATAGTTGATTGGGGTTGAAAAACCTTTTCACCCCGTAATCTTACAACTGTGGGAGGAAACTGGAGTATCTAGAGGAAACCTGCACAGACTCTGGGAGAATGTGCAAACTCCAGCGAGAGAGAGAGAAATAAATACCGTCTGGCAAAGGTGAGCAACTGTCCATTTTGGGGGGGAAAGGTAGACACTGCAAGTATTTCCATCCTGTGCTGGGATATTTGGACTGATAGCTGGAGAGGATATTTGGTGTTAAGGGCATAGTTGATGCTGTTGAAAGTTTAAGTCTGGGTTTTGAACAGGCCAGCTGTAGGTCCAATGCTAAACAGGACAGAGATACAGTCTTCAACATTTACAGGATGATTCTGTATTGTACTCAGCAAAAATTCCAAAGCTCCAAACACTTTGATCAAGTTCCCAACCCTCTTTTTGATGTTTTCATGCATGACACTGATGCTGTGTCAAACCTCTAGATCTGTGTGCTCGTTGAGCTGGGCAGAGTCTGGATGAGTAAAGGCTTTATCACTCTGTACCATTATCCAAGTTTTCACATTAATTTAAGAAACCAGGGCAGTGGGACATGTGTCAGGAGTTAAGGAGGTTTGACCTATGAGAATCGTAAGTCCTATAAGAATCTTGGTGTTTGTGATGGGAATAAGCAGCAGGTGTGACCAAAGTTGTGAGTGCACACAGAGACTTGGTAAATTGCAGTGTCTTCTGATTACTTGTGACTGACCATAGCAATTGGGAAAGGAAAATATCAAATGTACAAAAGGACAGTGTTGCAGGGATCTGTGTAAAAGATGAGATATAAATGAGATGTCTTGCCTTAATCCATGCCTGGAAGTTATTTTCTGTCCTTGAACCTGAGGTTGCAAACATCTCCATACCATGCCATGTAACTCCTGTTATAGCTGTTTATTAAACTGAAGCTGGATTTCTGAGTGATGTGGCTCTGTAAGGTTCTGCACCTGTGGTTGTCTGTAATCCAGATCTATTTCAGATGTTGCAGAGAATCCCAGTCAATCTCAATCAGCACATGAGCTGCACTATCCAAGCTGCTGTGCCCAAAAGGAAAATACTGTTTGTCCCATTCTACTTCCCTCACAGATGAACAATTCTCCGTGATTATATATTTTGCTGCTATTCCTCCATCCTCTGTATGTTGAGAGGTGTGACTGGTTCTGGAATGATCCTCAGACTGCACCTTCCAAGCTCATGAGCACCTCTATCTAGGAGGATAAGAGCAGCAGATACATGGGAACACCATGCCTTGCAAGTTCCCCTTCAAGCTACTCACCATCCTGACTTGGAAATATATCCACATTCCTTCACTGTCACTGGGTCAAAATCCTGGAATTCCCTCCCGAAGGGCATTGTGGGTCTACCCACAGCACATGAACTGCCGTGGTTCAAGAAGGCAGCTCATCCCCACCTTCTCAAGGGGCAATTAGGGACCTATATTATTACCTATATTAGGTCCCATATTCCCAATTCCTTCGCCTCTGCCACATCTGCTCCCAGGAGGACCAATTCCAATACCGAATGACCCAGATGGCCTCCTCCTTCAAAGACCGCAATTTCCCCTCAGACGTAGTTGACGATGCTCTCCACCGCATCTCCTCCACCCTTGAGCCATGCCCCTCCAATCGCCACCAGGACAGAACCCCACTGGTTCTCACCTACCACCCCACCAACCTCCAGATACATCGTATCATCCTTCGTCATTTCCGCCACCTCCAAACGGACCCCACCACCAGGGATATATTTCCCTCCCCTCCCCTATCAGCGTTCCAGAAAGGCCACTCCCTCCGTGACTCCCTCCACACCCCCCACCAACCCGACCTCCACTCCTGGCACCTTTCCCCTGCAACCGCCAGAAATGCAAAACTTGTGCCCACACCTCCCCCCCTTACTTCCCTCCAAGGGCCCCAGGGATCCTTTCATATCCGCCACAGATTCACTTGCATCTCCACACACATCATTTACTGCATCCACTGCACCCGATGTGGCCTTCTCTATATTGGGGAGACAGGCCGCCTACTTGCGGAACGTTTCAGGGAACACCTCTGGGACACCCGCCCCAACCACCCCGTGGCTGAACACTTTAACTCCCCCCTCCCACTCGGCCAAGGACATGCAGGTCCTAGGCCGCCTCCGTTGCCAGACCATGGTCACATGACGCCTGGAGAAAGAGCACCTCCTCAGCACCACCTTCTTGACCTGTAATCTTCTTCCCGACCTCTCTGCCCCCACCCCCTCTCTGGCCTATCACCCTCACCTTAACCACCTTCCACCTATTGCATTCTCAATGCCCCTCTCCCAAGTCCCTCCTCCCTACCTTTTATCTTCGTCTGCTTGGCACACCTTCCCCATTCCTGAAGAAGGGCTTATGCCCAAAACATCGATTCTCCTGCTCCTTGGATGCTGCCTGACCTGCTGTGCTTTTCCAGCAACACATTTTTCAGCAATTGGGGACTGGCAATAATTAATGGCCCAGCCAACGGCATCCAAGTTCCATGACTGAACTAAAATAAAAGCAGTGTATGGTGTAATCTCTGATTGGCACCGCCAACTGTAAAATGATATCTGTGCCTCAAAACAAGGTGGAAACATTTCTGTACTTATCAGTCAAAGTACAACACAAACATTTCAAGTGACCTAATGTTCTGTTGCTCTGACAGCTCACTGTCGATAATGCAAGATTCAAGGCCACTACGTATGTTATGTTCCACTATCCTGAGACAAGCTGGTAATTAAATATAAGCCTTCCTATTGTTGCTATAGGAATGAGTTAAGTTTTTAATGTTTCATATTTTCGTACATTCAAAGCCAAAATGACTGAACTAAATAAGTATCTCATTGTCTTCCTGCTGCAGATAGGAAAGGAACACCTAGGTCTAAAAGCTGTCACTGAAATCCTTCAGGAAATCCAGTACAAGGTAATCGGTAAATCATTGTCTGTGCTAGAGAAAGACTCCTCTCTCGTAGTGATTCAACATCTTTTAAAATTTAAGACGAAAGATGGTAGCTTTATGTACATTGCATGTTTGTATTCCGAGATGGAAGAGGAAACCAGCATTTGGTGTGGAGAGAAAACCAAAGTGTCACTGAGATTTTCGGGGCTGGGATTGTAAGCACCATTTAGTGATGGAGAAGGGCCAGTTTGTCTCTGATTTTATCTTTACTTATCTACTTTTTCCTGCAAAAATCCATTTTTGCATTTTTAGCAGTTCAACTTTTAAAATGCGACTTGTCTTTGAATATATGAGGATGTCAGGTGAGAAAAGATCCCCCAGATCCATCCAGACTGTGTCCCACATAACTGCAATGCATTTTATGTCAATATATATGAACTTACCCAAAAACTATGTTCCGTCCTGGGAAAAATGGATAAACCCAATTATCGGGTCAATGAGGAGAGGAAGATTGGGAAAAATCTTCCGGAAATGGGAAAGCTGAAGAATTTAATTTGTGTGAAAGAATGAAGTGTGCAGTGATAAAGAGCCAATTGAAAAATTGACTCCAAGCTAGCTCAGTGGGAAGCTAGCAGAATTCAAGTTCGCTTGTTTGGAACGGCATTGAAAAGAAGGATTCTGCTGGTTAGAATGTAAGCTCCATCAAACATTTAATCATGAAAAATGTCACCGCAAAGCTTCCAGCTTGATCTCCATAAAGGTATGTTTTCCAACAGTGCCACTGGGGTAGCAATTAACCTAATATTTGATTCTCATTCCCCAGCCCAAGATCAATCATCTTTCTTATTGGGAGGAGAAATATGAAGGGAATGAGAACAAGTGACATTCCTAATTAGACAGTCACATGGGATTCCAATTGGGAAGTGGTGTGTGTGCACTCCAGCGTTTTTAAAAATGACATTTAGAAACAGGGAGAGGAGAGGAAAATGGTTGGGGAAAAAAATTCATTAGTTACCATAATAAAGTAATTGTACAAAAATGTGCATGAGTGAAAGTTAAATGGAGATGGTGATCTATCTTGACAAACAGAGTTTACTGAAGAATTTGGGAGTGGGAAACATGTCGGATGGGGAGAGTTATGTTGGAGCCGAAAGTTCGCTGAGCTTTTGTGGCAGAGGGGCGAGCAGGAGAATGATGGCCGGGATGGCCTGGTGGCACTGGGCTATTGTCAGATGAAGCATGAAGAACTGGGAAAAGGAGTTTTGATAGTGGGAGTTGGGGCAAGAAGGACTGGAACAGGGAGGACTGTGGTGAGGTGTGGAATGTACAGAAGGCAGGGCATGTGTCTTTGGTGTGATCACAGGGTGGGTGCAGTCAATATCAGTAAGTAAATAAAAACATCTGAAAGTTCAATACTGTCCAGGTGTGGATTCTGTGGGTCAAACGCAAGGTGCAGTTGGCAAAGAGAATGGCTTTTGGAGTAGGAAGGTGGTCAATAGGGAAGCAAGTAAATCATGAGGTGGGTAAGACCTTCCAAAGGTTTTGCATTGTCACATGACCAACCAGAAACATTAACCAATGCTATGAGGAGGATTGGGGAAACCAGGGCGAGTTTTGATTGGGATACGCTGTAGAGTGAAGAATGGCACATCCACTCTCTGGATGACAGTCTCGAGTGGTGGGATTGAAGTCTAAGATGACAAACAGAGGGTGGAGGGTCACAGATTGCAATTAGAGGGTCTCTGACAGACTGTGACTGACCATTTTCAAAAACTCACTGGTGGGATGAAATTGCTGTAGGCTGAATGAAGTTGTTATGGACAGTGAAAGGAATGGAAGGTCTCTCCAGCTGAATGGATGAAACTCATTCCTTTCTCACACTGTTGATTTGGTAGAATGCGTATTGTTCTCATCCATCTGATAGTCCCATAACCTTGAGAGTTGGAACTAAAGATGTGATAAAGGAAGGTATCACTAACTGATATCTGAAGCTGGTAGGAAGGACTATAAGTGGGTACTAAGGATATGGACAGACTGCCTTATCTGGAAGCCTATGTCTGAGATACCTGAGAATGTGCTGGAATATGTCACCAAAATCTCCCAGATTCTACAGCAAGGCCTTTAGATGTGTAAATTCCGCCTCATTGAGGGGAGAGGTTTGAGAGGATTGGAAAGGATAAAGATGCACAAAAAAAGACTCTGCCTGCTGATTTAGGAAGGTGGTAGACAGAAAGCCTGAGGCTTTGGTGCAGAGCTAGCCTACTTGTCAAGATGACTATTTTCACAGCCTAGCTTACTTTTTTGAGCTGTCAGCTAATGCCAGCTCTACCAATGCCTCTCCATGGGTCTGCTGCCAGTCCTGTTTAATTTTCATGTGATTTGGGAGTGATCTGGCTCCTGCCACAGAAGTAGCAATGAAGCTGTGCTGTCCAGGACAGCTCATCACTGCTGAAATTCCACATGGGGTGTCGTTTAGTGAGGAAAGTGCAGACTTACTTTGGATCAACTTCCAGATATTACCTGTGAATTAGGGCAAATGACCATCACTTTGGTGATAGTGACCACAATTTGATTATCTTTACTTGAACAATGGAAAGGGATAGACATGTACCGCAGGGCAAGAGTTAATGCTGGAGAGAGGCAGGTATGATGCGATTAGGCAAGATTTAAGGTGCACAGGATGAGGATGGAAACTGCAGGGGTTGGGCACAATTGAAATGTTAAGCTTATTCAATGACCTGCTACTGCGGGTCATCGATGAGTGAGTATGTACCTGTCAGGCAGGGAGGATGTTGTCGAGTGACGGAGCTGTGGTTTACTCAAGAATCTCTCTTCAAGAGGAAGAAGAAGAAGGCTTCTATTAGGATGAGATGTGAAGGCTCAGTTAGGGTGCTTGATAGATACAAGTTAGCCAAGAAAGAACTAAAGAGAGAGCTAAGAAGAGCCAGGAGGGTCATAAGAAGTCATTGGTGGATAGGATCAAGGAAAACCCTAAGGCGCTTTCTAAGTATATCAGGAATAAAAGAATGACTAGAGAAAGATTAGGTAGGAGAAAGTGAGGACTGCAGATGCTGGAGATCAGAGCTGAAGGAGATCGCAGCAGGTCAGGCAGCATCCAAGGAGCAGGAGAATCGACGTTTCGGGTATAAGCTGATTCCTGAAGAAGGGCTTATGCCCAAAATGTTGATTCTCCTGCTCCTTGGATACTGCCTGACCTGCTGCGCTTTTCCAGCAACACCTTTTTCAGCTCTAAAGTAAGATTAAGGCCAATCAAGGACAGTAGTGGGAAGTTGTGCGTGGAGTCTGAGGCGATGAGGGAAGCGCTAGATCAATATTTTTCATCAGTATTCACACTGGAAAAAGACAATGCTGTCGAGGGGAATACGAAGATACAGGCTACTAGACAAGATGGGATTGAGGCTCACAGGGAGGTGTTAACAATTCTGGAAAGTGTGCAAATAAATAAGTCCCCTGGGCCGGATGGGATTTATCCTGGGATTCTCTAGGAAGCCGGTGAGGAGGTTGCAGAGCCTTTGGCTTTGATCTCCGTGTTGTCATTGTCTACAGGAATAGTCCCAGAAGATTGGAGGATAGCAAATGTTGTCTCCTTCTTCAAGAAGGGGAGTAGAGACCACCCTGGAAATTACAGACCAGTGAGCCTTACTTCCGTTATGGATAAAGTGTTGGAAAGGGTGTAAGTGATAGGACTTATAATCATCTGGAAAGGAATAATTTGATTAGGGATAGTCAACATGGTTTTGTGAAGGGTAGGTCGTGCCTCAGAAACCTTATTGAGTTCTTTGAGAAGGTGACCAAACAGATGGATGAGGGTAAAGTGGTTGATGTGGTGTATATGGATTTCAGTAAGGTGTTAAGGTTCCCCACGGTAGGCTATTGCACACCATATGGAGGCATGGGATTGGGGTGATTTAGCAGTTTGGATCAGAAATTGGCTAGCTGAAAGAAGACAGCGGGTAGTGGTTGATGGGAAATGTTCATCCTGGAGTCCAGTTACTAGTGGTGTACGACAAGGATCTAGATGTAGGTTTGTTCACTGAGCTGGAAGGTTTGTTTTCAGACATTTCATCACCATACTAGGTAACATCAGTGAGCCTCCGAATGAAGCACTAATGGTGTAGGCTGCTTTCTATTTATATGTTTGAGTTTCCTAGGGTTGGTGATGTCATTTCCAGTGGTGACATTACTTCCTATGATGCCATTTTCTTAGTTTTGTCAGGGGGTGGTAAATGGGGTCCAAGTCAGTGTTTGTTGAGAGTACCGGTTGGAATGCCATGCTTCTAGGAATTCTCGTGCATGTCTCTGTTCGGCTTGTCCGAGAATGGATGTGTTGTCCCAGTCGAAGTGGTGTCCTTCCTCATCTGTATGCAAGGATACTAGTGTGAGAGGGTCATGTCTTTTTGTGGCTAGTTGATGTTCATGTATCCTGGTGGCTAGTTTTCTGCCTGTTTGTCCAATGTAGTGCTTGGTACAGTTCTTACAAGGTATTTTGTAAAATAACATTAGTTTTGCTTGTTGTCTGTATAGGGTCTTTCAAGTTCATTAGCTGCTGTTTTAGTGTGTTGGTGGGTTTGTGGGCTACCATGATGTCAAGGGGTCTGTGTAGTCTGGTAGTCATTTCTGAGATGTCTTTGATATCGGGGAGAGTGGCTACGGTTTCTGGACGTGTTTTGACTGCTTGTTTGGGTTTGTTGCTGAGAAATCAGCGGACTGTGTTCATTGGATACCTGATCGTTTTGAAAACACCAATTTTCCTCTGCTCTGCGTAGTTCCTCTGTGCTGCAGTGTGTGGTGGCTCATTGAAATGTTATCATGCAGCTTTGTTTGTGGATGTTGGGATGATTGCTTCTATAGTCCCATATTTGGTCCGTAGGTGGTGTTTTTCTGTAGACGCTGGTTTGAAGTTCCCCATTGGCTGTTCGCTCTACTGTGACATCCAGGAATGGCAGTTTGTTGTTTTCCTCCTCTTTCGTGAATTTTATGCCAGTAAGGGTATTATTGATGGTCTTGAAGGTTTCCTCTCATTTATATCATTTAATGATGGTGAAAGAACAAGACATGATATCACCATAGGAAATGATTCTATTTATAGAGTTTCCTACGGTTGGTGAAAGTGGACTACACCATCAGTGCTTCATCCGGAGGCTCACTGAAGATGTTACCTAGTATGGTGACGAAATGTCAGAAAACGAATCTTCTAGCTCAGCGAGCAAACCTACATCCAGAACCTCAATCTAAGTTGCAAATCTTCCACGAGGATCTGTTTTGGGGCCACTGCTGTTTGTCATTTTATAAATAACCTGGATGAGTGCGTAGAAGGGTGGGTTAGTAAATTTGCAGATGACACTAAGATCAGTGGAGTTGTGGATAGTGCTGAAGGATGTTTCAGGTTACAGAGAGACATAAATATGCTGCAGAGCTGGGCTGAGGTGTGGGAATTGGAGTTTAATGCAGAAAAGTGTGAAGTGATTCACTTTGGAAGGAGCAACAAGAATGCAGAGTACTGGGCGAATGGTAAGAGTCTTGGTCGTGTAGATGAGCAGAGAGATCTCGGTGTCCATGTACATAGATCCCTGAAAGTTGCCACTCAGGTTGATTAGAGGTGTTAAGAAGGGGTACGGTGTGCTAGCTTTTATTGGTAGATGGATTTAGTTTCGGAGCCATGAGGTCATGCTGCAGCTGTACAAAACTCTGGTGCGGCTGCACTTGGAATTTTGCGTACAGTTCAGGTCACCACATTATTCCTACAATGTGGAAGATTTGGAAAGGGTTCAGAGGAGATTTACTAGGATGTTGCCTGGTATGGAGGGAAGGTCTTATGAGGAAAGGCTGAGAGACTTGAGGCTGTTTTTCGTTAGAGAGAAAAAGGTTGAGAGGTGACTTAAGTGAGACATATAAGATAATCAGAGGGTTAGACGTGAGAGCCTTTTTCCTCAGATGGTGATGGCTAGCACGAGGGGACATAGCTTTAAATTGAAGGGTGATATATCTAGGACAGATGTCAGAGGTAGTTTCTTTACTCAGTAGTAGGGGAGTGGAACGCACTACCTGGAACAGTTATACTCACCAGCTTTATGGGCATTTAAATGGTGATTGGAAAAGCATATGAACAAGAATGGAATTGTGCAGGTTAGATGGGCTTCAGATTGGTTTCACAGAGTGGATTGACAGAAGGCCGAACGGCCTGTACTGTAATGTTCAATGTTCTTTGGCTGACTTTATTGGTTTGAGTAGAATCGGTCGTAGCTGACATGACTGGAGCTAGGTAGTTAGGATGGTGCAATGTTGTTCACTCTTCACTGTACTTCTGTATTTGAGTACATGACAATAAAACCTAATGCTCATTCTTTTGTTATAAGTATTCTCATTTTCAATTTTTGTTGGCTAGGGAAAATTGAAGACCATACCATGTTTTAATCCCAATACCTTACTTCCTGGTGAGTATTTTCTGCTTGATATATTCTCCGTTTTGTTAAGCTAATGCTGCAGGACTCTTGTATTCTCCTTTTAAATGTTTCTAATTTTGTCCATGTTTAGATCCACTCCTTCGAGATTACTGGGTATATGAAGGCTCTCTGACCATCCCACCATGTTGTGAGAACGTGACCTGGATCTTATTCCGATACCCACTCACAATCTCTCAGTTACAGGTACGTAGTGAACTTCATAAAGCTTCTCCCTGCACAGGAGAAACTTGGAAAGTCAATTTCCTTTTCAAAGGCTTTACTTAAAAAAGCTATACAGGTATTGGAATCCCAAGCAAAGGTCAAAGATGAAATGATAGTTATCTTTTATCATTTTTTTTCTGGAAACATCAACAGAAGTCAGGTAACCATAGTGATCAATCAATAAGAATAAACAAATGTATTTTTCACTTTGATGTAGCTGTTAAATGCCATCGTTTGAAGTTATTGTAAAGTGACATTTGATTTTAAAGAGAAAGGAACAACTGTAACATGTCACTGGAAGTAACCATATGACCATTGTCCAATTTTGCTCAGGCTAATTTGAATATTAATTTAATACAGCTAACTTAATTATGTCATTATGTTAATGCAAACAGCTCATAATGTGTAACTTTTTTGCCTGGATTTCAAAGGAAGGACATGGATTCGCACTGCCTTTCAATCTCTGGCTGTAATATCATTGGCATATTTTGTATGATTAATGTAGGAAACCCGATGGCCTGAATGTGATAACCTCCATTCTGATGTAGGGAGCTGTGAATGACTCCTGTAACGTGAGACCCTGAGGAAGTGTTGACATTTGCAAGTGTATAATATTTAAATGGGAAAACCCCACTGTACAGTCTTCCACAACAGTGGGAGGAGGTGGCTAATTTCTCACAGGCTGGAGCTATTTGCACTGTATTTGCCCTTTTTTTTTTTTTTGAACTGATTTTATTTGGAGCTTTTGTAACCATTGTAAAGTTTCAGGATGTATTCAGTGGAAGTGAAATAGCTGTGTATCATAGTGCTCCAGCATCCCCTAGCAACCTCAACGCAACTCTGCAGTTTCCCCTGTCACTGCTCAGCATGTTCCAGGATGGTGAACAATGTCACATGGCAAGGTGAGTAGTATTGGTTGGATGAGGGTAGGTGGGTATTTCAGGGTGGTGCACCATTGATGGGTGTATTTTATCTGAGGTCAGTTGGCAAGGTGAGCATTGTTAGGAGGTTAAGGGAGGAGCGCTGGTGGCTGTGTAATGTTGTGGGTGACTTGTACATTTGAAATCACAACAAGTCAATTAACTGAAAGTGGACCTTCTATGCAGTCTATGATGAGAAAAGGGGATTGGTTCTGAACTATAGATATGCTTCAATATGTGTCTTCCTGACTCTGCATGACACTGTGTTCAAACTCCAGTCGTGTCAGGGCGAAGCATTCTGCTCTCGCACTGACTTAAAGATCTGGGTCTGTGCTTGCCTGAAGTTGGCTGAAGGATAAATGTTGGCAAGGACATGGAAATTTCTTTGTTCTTTTGAATACTGCAGTCAGTCTTGTTGTTTTTCATTATGTGGAGGACCGATGTGGACCAAGTTTAAAAAGCTCACCATACCAGGTTATCGTCCAACAGATTTATTTGGAAGTTCTGATGTCATGTGATTTTTAATTTTATTTTCATTAGAGTATAATTTTTAATTATAAATACACTGCATTAGGGAGTTCTATAATCTTAGGAAGAAATTAAATTAGTGCCCTCATTAACCCCATGTAGATCAATAACATTATCGTGAACTACAACAGTTTACAAAAGGAAAAACTGTTTGAATCTGGGATAGCTCTATTGTGGAGTCACATTTACCCTTGTCTCTCTTATTACATCATAGCCGTTTTCCACTTAAAATATTTTGAAACAGTATTAATCACAGATATGTGTTCTATTTACTCTTGGTTCATTTTTCAACTGAATTAACTTGATGATTTATCAAAGGAAATAGCCATTGGTCCTGGGCTCGGACAAATCCACAGATACCTAGAACATGGTATAACCTTCAGTTTAAGGATTATGTTTAAATCTCCCACATAGAGTAAGCAAAGATCCGTGAAACTAGAACTGCAAGTTCTGTATTTTTAGGTATGCAAAGCTGCTTGAGGTTACCTTTTCTCATTTTTAATGCTCTTTGACCACGTTTCTCACAAACTCAGTGAAAGTCTGGATACACATGATGTAGTTCACTTTTCCCTGTTCTGCTTCTCCCTTCCAGTAGCAGTGACATACTAGTAGTACACTGGGAATCTGAAACACCTCCTCCCCCCCCCCCCCCAAGAGAAAAATTGAGATGAAGTCAGTTGTTAGGACTTTTGACTCTTTAATTTTTGGTCTGGGATTGATAATAGAATAGAATAAACCTAAATAGAGCACTAGAATATTTAACCGTGCAGGAAGCTGTAACTCCACAGTGTAGCCATTCACTGTTGCTAATTGGTTAGAAAATGGCTATGTTCTTGTCTTTTTTTCAAAAGCTCAAGCATATCAAACTCCTAACTAGAGAAGTATCTAGAACAAAGCAGAGAGGTGAAATATTGTAGTTAAATAGAGCTGGTGTCAAATAGACTACTTGACATTAAACACGTGTCACATGTTTTGAATCAAAACCAAGAATTGCAAATTTTATTTCACATTATTTCCCACTGAGTAAATATGAAAATACAGGAAAGCTGGTACCGCAGAGGCTTTGAAATCAACCAATTCCCCTCATACTGCACTGTGTGTGATTATTTACTTTTTAATTAGTTCATATTATCTTTCATAATAAAGAATTATTGAACTACTGCATAACACAATTGTAATTATGATGTTGTGTGGTGTTGTCTGCTGTTTTTAGTTGCTCTAAATCAGTCAGGCTAGATTTTAATTTATTTTTTGATGTCTCTTCGATAACCTTCAAGTTTAATTCAGAAAATAAATAATTCACAGGCTCTAGTACTCGACTCTGGATGCGCAAAAGTTTCAGGCAGGTTAATTCAATGAGTAAGCTTAATGGGCTATTTTTGATGAAAACATAGCCTGAATTTAGTAATTATTGAAAGGCTATTTCCAGTATGGTTATTAGCTCATTCTCAGCACTTTACAGAACAGGAACAAAGACCAGAAACCCAACTTTTAACTTCATCCTGGAGTTCAACCAAATGTCACTGAAAACAGGTTGATTTGTTGTTTAGGCTATTGGCTGAATTTCCTCCATCTATGACCAGGAAAATAGGAGAAAATTGTCTGAATACCTCGTAACTCATTTCTACCTCCTGAAGAGACTTGCCTGGGACCGTATGGATTGGGTTCTCAGTGGGCCAACACTTTCCGTTGTTTAGGTCCCAATTCCGTGTATTTTGTGACCTCTTCACTGTGCTGCCAACAAAATAGTGGTGGTGTGTACAGAGGTTGCCATGGCAATTATGCAAAAAGCCAAGGGGCTGTCGAAGGAGAGGGCCTACGCTGCAAGAGGACTGCACTCCAAAAAGATGACAACTGTTGGGACTAATCCACGGAAGGCTCCCCTCATCCCCCCCCCCCCCCCCCCCCCACCTCATCCTCATTGTTCTATTGTTTATCTGCACCATCCATGCTCTCCTCTCCCAATGGAGGTGCCAGGGCCAATGATGTTGAGTGGATTGTACACTGAGCTGGTTACATAAGAGGCTCTTTCCTGGATATTTGTGACCGGTCTTCCTGCTGCGCCTGCTCTCTGACCTTTAGGATCCCTGTTCAGTTCCGGTGGCAGGGCCTCGGCGGGGGGGGGGGGGGGGGGCTGAGAAAGTTCTGCCCCGCAGCTTGATTTTAAAATAAAATGCTAATCCTTGGGCTAAATCTGTCCCAGATTTCATGAAGCTGCCTGAAAGTCTTGGCAACATCCCACTGCAAAGTTTGACTTTTTGAAAAAAGGAATTAAAATTTTCTTCAAATTAAAAGTGCCATTTTAAAACAAAATTGGTCAAGCATGGACATCAGTAGTTTTTTGGAGCTTAGATCCCAGTGTATCGGAGGGAAAGGATACCTGTCAACATCATTTTGAGATTGGTTTTTGGTACAATTATAGATGCTCCCAACTTCTGACACTTCTTCCGAGAGCACACTTAATTTGTTTTTGGGAAGTGGATGATAGTGAGTAGGTCCTCCCTGGTTGCCCTGACACCACAGGCAGGTGGACACCAAGTCTAATAGTGGGGGTGCACCACCTTCTCTGTCCTTCATGGTATTTAACAACTGAAGTTTCACTTTCGGTGTAACTGCACCCATTTTGAGGATCACAATCCCATCACGGTCCTGACTTGCATTTACAAATATAGAGTCAGATAGTCACAGAGGTGTACAGCACAGAAACAAACCCTTCGGTCCAACCCGCCCATGCCAACCAGATATCCCAACCCAATCTAGTCCCACCTGCCAGCACCCCGCCCATATCCCTCCAAACCCTTCCTATTCATATACCCATCCAAATGCCTTTTAAATGTTGCAATTGTACCAGCCTCCACCACTTCCTCTGGCAGCTCATTCCATACACGTACCACCCTCTGCGTGAAAAAGTTGCCCCTTAGGTCTCTTTTATATCTTTCGCCTCTCACCCTAAACCTATGTCCTCTAGTTCTGGACTCCCTGACCCCAGGGAAAAGACTTTGTCTATTTACCCTAACCATGCCCCTCATAATTTTGTAAACCTCTATAAGGTCACCCCTCAGCCTCCGCTCCAGGGAAAACAGCCCTAGCCTGTTCAGCCTCTCCCTATAGCTCAGATCCTCCAACCCTGGTAACATCCTTGTAAATCTTTTCTGAACCCTTTCAAGTTTCACAACATCTTTCCTACAGAACAGAGAGCAGAATTGCACACAATATTCCAACAGTGGCCTAACTAATGTCCTGTACATCCTCAAGGTGACCTCCCAACTCCTGTACTCAATATTCTGACCAATAAAGGAAAGCATACCAAACGCCTTCTTCACTATCCTATCTACCTGCTGCTCCAATTTCAAGTAGCAATGAACCTGCACTCCAAGGTCTCTTTGTTCAGCAACACTCCCTAGGACCTTACCATTAAGTGTATAAGTCGGGCTAAGATTTGCTTTCCCAAAATGCAGCACCTCGCATTTATCTGAATTAAACTCCATCTGTCACTTCTCAGCCCATTGGCCCATCTGGTCCAGATCCTGTTGTAATCTGAGGTAACCCTCTTCGCTGTCCACTACACCTCCAATTTTGGTGTCATCTGCAAACTTACTAACTGTACCTCTTGTGCTCGCATCCAAATCATTTATGTAAATGACAAAAAGTAGAGGACCCAGCACCGATCCTTGTGGCACTCCACTGGTCACAGGCCTCCAGTCTGAAAAACAACCCTCCACCACCACCCTCTGTCTTCTACCTTTGAGCCAGTTCTGTATCCAAATGGCTAGTTCTCCCAGTATTCCGTGAGATCTTACCTTGGGGAACCTTGTCAAACGCCTTACTGAAGTCCATGTAGATCACATCTACTGCTCTGCCCTCTTCAATCCTCTTTGTTACTTCAAAAAACTCAATCAAGTTTTTAATGAGGAAAAGTGTTTTGTGCAGAATATTCACTTGTATTTGAAGCCATTATTAATTCAATACATCTTTTGGTCAATGGTGATTGCCAAGACCATGATGATGGAACCTGAGCTATAAAGGGTGCATACTTATTGGGTTATATGATTGTCACATAATGTTGTCAAAGCTCTGTGGTGCAAGGTTCCATGGTTCGTAAGAGGCCAGAAGATTCAAATTTTCAGAAATCTAAAAAGGATGTCATGAAAGAATGCGGGTGAAGTTGGAATTTTGGAGTAAGTAACAAGAAATATAAATTCAGACCGGGGAGAGGTTTTCCAAGTACTAAAAAAGCAGAGAGTAGCTGAAACTCTCATTGGTCATTTCGAGGATGAGGCAGGGGAATTAATGAAGATGGAGAGAAGATGTTTTGGACAAATATTTTATATTTGTCATCTTTATAGATGACAGGCAAAGGAGCATCCTTATAATAGAAGAAAATATAAGGGAAGGAGACGAGGAGGGATTTAAAATAAATGTTATCACAAAATGACCAAAATACTCAAAGCTAATGGGGACTAAACATTGACCCATCCCTGAACCCTGATGGCTTTCTTCCTTGGGTCTTTAAAAGAAGTGGTTGCATAGACCGTAAATATGAACGTTGTAGTGTGAACATGTCCCTGCATCCTGGAAAGGGTCACGAATCCTAAAATGTAGTGCTTATGGTGCAGAAAATGGTCGGTCATCCCCAGAATGTTGATGGTGAGAGATTGGGATATGGTAATGCCATTAAAGTCGAGGTGATGGTTAGACACACTTTTGGAGATTGTGCCTGGCATTGGTGTGACAAAGATTTCTCACTACCTATCAGCTGAAGACTCGATATTTTCCAAATCTTACTATTTCTTTGTAGCAAAAATAGGAAAGCAAATTATTATTTGGCTGTAAATTGAGACTGGGTGGGGGGGGGAGATTTCACAAGACCTGGGTGTCCCTGTGCACCAGTCACTGAAGGGAAGCATACAGGTGCAGTAGGTTGTAGGTACACTTATACTGGCTTTCATAGTGAGAGGATTCGATTATAGGAACAAGGATGTCTTACTGTAATCAGGGCATTGGTAAGGCTACATCTGGAATATTGTGCGCAATTTTGATCTCCTTATCTGAAGAAGGATGTTCTGGTGATGGAGGGAGTGAAGCAAAGACTGATTCCTGAGGTGGCAGGACTGATGTCTGAGGGGAGATTGTGTTCACTGGAGTTTAGAAGAATGAGGGGGATCTAGGATTAGATTATTAGGTTAGATGCAGGAAGAATATTCCCAATGGTGTAGAGTCCAGAATCAGGGGGTCATAGTTCAAGGATAATGGGTAAACCCTTTCAGGACTGAGATGAGAAATTTCTTCACCCAGAGAGTGGTGTGCCAGTGGAGTTCACTACAACAAAGTGGTTGAGACCAAAAGATTGTTTTAATAAGGTGGTAGGTATATTCCTTGCTCCCATCTATGTTACTGTACATGGGTTTGGACTGTTGGTGTCTGAGAAATTGTACATTCATCAGTGAATATCCTCGCTCCTGGCCTGAAGAAAGGTTGAGGAAGGGTCACTCGACCCAAAACGTTAACTCTGATTTCTCTCCACATGCTGCCAGACCTGCTGAGTTTTTCTAGCAATTTCTGTTTTTGTTTCCCACTTCTGACCAACGGAGGTCATTGATGGAGCAGTTGGAGATGGTTGGGCCTAGGACACTTTCCTGAGGAGCTCCTGCAGAGATGTCCTGGAACTGAGATGACTGACCTCCAACAGCCACAATCATCATCCTTTATGTTCCAACAGCAGAGTGCTTTCCTCCTATTTCCTGCCAGCTCCGGTTTTAGAGTTCCTTGATGCTATTCTTGGTCAAGCCTTAATGACAAGGGAAGTGACAGTTGTCTCTCCTCTGGAGTTCAGCTCTTTGGTCCACGTTTGGGGTAATTAGGTCAGGAGCTGAATGTCCTGGCAGAACCCAAACAGTTCTGCCTTTCAAGTTCCCGGGAGTAAATACCACCACCAATCTGTCACTGTCCATCTACATTGATGCTACAGTCAGAAAGCACACCAACACCTCGACTTCCTCAGGAGGCCAAGGAAATTCAGCATGTCCACAGTGACACTCTCCAATTTTTATAGATTTAAAGGTTATACCTTTGCAAGTTCTGCTTGATAGCACCGTCACCAATTTCTTCCATCACTTGCTGATGATTAAGTGGGCGTGGATAGGATGGTCGTTTGGCCACATTGGACTTGTCCTGCTTTTGTGTACAGGGCATAGTTTAGATTTGATTTATTGTTACATGTACTGAGATAGTGAAAAATATTGTTTTGCATGCTAACCAGACAAATACACCACATAAGTACATCAGGGTGACAGTACAGAACACAGAATATAATGTTACAGCTACAGAGAAGGTGCAGAAGGTGCAGAGAAAGATCAACTCTAATATGAGAGGTCCTTTCATAAATCTGAAAACAGCGGGAAAGAAGCTTTTCTTGAATCTGTTGGTTCATGTTTTCAAATGTTTGTATCTTTTTCCCACTGGAAAAGGGTTTAACTGGGATGAGAAGGGTCTTTCTGTTGGCTGCTTGCCCGAGGCAGTGGGAAGTGTAGACTGAGTCAGTTAATGGATGGCTGGTTTGCATGATGGACTGAGCTGGTTCACAACTCTAATTTGTTGTGGTCTTGGGCAGAGCAGTTGCCATATTGAGCTGTGATGCATCTGGATATAATGCCTTCTGTGGTGAATCTATAAAAATTGGTGAGAGTAACTGTGGACATGCTGAATTTCCTTGGCCTCCTGAGGAAGTCGAGGTGTTGGTGTGCTTTCTGACTGTAGCATCAATGTAGATGGACAGGGACAGATTGGTGGTGGTATTTACTTCCGAGAACTTGAAACTCTTGACCATCTCCACCTCAGTCCCATGGATAGAGACAGAGACGTGCCCTCCACTCCACTTCCTGAGGTCTATGGCCAGCTCCTTCAATTTGCTGACATTGAGGGAGAGATTGTTGTCTTTACACCATGCTGCTAAGCTCTCCATCTCTTTCTTGTACTCTGTCTTGTCATTTGAGATCCAACCTACTACAGTGGTGTCATCAGCAAATTTCTAAATGGAGTTAGAACTGAACTTGGCGACACAGTCATGCATGTATAAGGAAGCTAGTCAGCAGATGAGTACATAGTCTGTGGGGCACTGGTGTTGAGGATTATGGTAGAGGAGGTGCTGTCACCTGTCATTACTGATGCAGTCTGTGGGTCAGGAGATCAAGGATCCTGGGGGGGGAGCAGAGACCTAGGCCTGAGTTTGAAGCTGGATTTGGTTGGAATTATAGTGTCAAAGACAGGCCTAAAATCTATAAATAGGACACTGACGTAGGTGTCCTTGTTATCCATATGTTCCAGGGATGAGTATAGGGACAGGGAGATTGTCTGTCTGCCATGGACCTGTTGTGATGGTAGATGAATTGTAGTGGATTAAGGCAATCTGGGAGGCTGGAGTTGATGTGTCCCATTACTGACCTCTCAAAGCGCTTCATAATGATGGCGGTCAGAATAATCTGGCATTAGTCATTAAGGCACATTAGCTGATTTTTTTTTTCTTCTTCAGTACTTGGATAATAGTGAAGTTGTCTTGAAGCTGGTGGGAATTTCATCTCTCAATAAGGAGAGGTTAAAGATGGGCATACTCCTGCCAGCTGGTGTGTGCTGGATCTGAGTGCATGGATGGGACTCCCTCTGAGCCAGTCCTTTCCATGGGTTCACACTCCAAGGTCTATCTGATGTCTGTGGTGGTGAATGTGGGTATGGGTGCTGTTGGGGCAGGTAGTATCATTTCACTCACCAGTCCAAAGTGAGCATAGAGTACATTGAGTTCATTGGGTGGGATGCATGGGAAATATGTGGGCAATTTTCCACACTGTTGGGTAGAGGACAATGTTGTAGCTGGACTGGAAGAGTTTGGCTTGGGAGGTGGCTAATTCTGGAGCACATGTCCAGTACCATTGCCAGAGTGTATTCTCAGTATCCAGTCTCTCCAACAGTTTCTCGAGCTCATGTGGAATGAATCAAATAGATTGAAGACTGGCATCTGGAATACTGGGGACCGTTGGAGGAGGCTTGTCCATCACTATCCATGACTGGATGTAGCAGGACTGCAGAGGTTAGATTCTGATCCATTGGTTGTGGGATCACCTGAGCGCTCTCTGTCATGTGCTATTTGACATGCAAGCAGTCCCATGGAATAGCTTCACCAGATTTGATCGTTCCTTTGTATCTCTGTATGGTGGGGTTCTTGGTATGCATTCTGCTTTGAACCAATATTCATCTTTTTGGCAAGATGGTAACAGTCAGGTGGGGGGGGGGGGGGTAGGTATGGAGGTGTATGCCTAGCCATGAGGTTACAATTCTGCTGATAGCCCGCAGAGTCTCACTGATTCCTAGTTTGGAGTAGTTAGATCAGTTTGAATTATTTTCAGCAGGTCAGAGCCACTGTGTGAAAGCCCCTCCTGGGCTGGACTTAGTCTCTACTCTAGACTGTATATCATTGTAACTCTGATCAATCTGCAAATTGGTAAGGGCAGGATTACATTGATAGTTAGTTCCAGCTTTCTCAGGCGATGTTTTGCAGCTGTTATTTTGGATACAGCCAGCTCAGTCAGTGCTACTGCAGAGCCCCTCTTAACGATGAACATTAAAGATCCTGAGAACATTGTATCCTTATACCCTCAGTCGTTTCTTAGTGGTTTTTAACATGAGGGGGATATTACTGATTCTTCAACTGAAGGGGAGAGTTGAGTTTTTTTTCTATACTTGTATAGAAAGCAAGAGGGTAGCCAGGGAAAGGGGTGGCCCACTCAAGAACTGAGGAGGGAATTGGTGTGTGGTGCCAGAAGAGGTAGGTGAGGTCCTAAACTAATACTTGTGTCAGGGCAGCACAGTGGCTCAGTGGTTAGCACTGCTGCCTCACAGCATCAGGGGCCCAGGTTCAATTCCTGCCTCGGGCAACGTCTGTGTGTGGAGTTTGCACATTCTCCCTGTGTCTGCGTGGGTTTCCTCTGGGTGCTCAGGTTTTCTCCCACAGTCCAAAGATGTGCAGGTTAGGTGATTTGACCATGCTAAATTGCCCGTAGTGTTAGGTGCATTAGTTAGGGCTGAATGTAGGGGAATGGGTCTGGATGGGTTGCTCTTGAGAGGGTCGGTGTGGACTTGTTGGGCCGAAGGGCCTGTTTCCACACTGTAGGGAATCTAATCTATTCTAATCTAATCTAGTCACCAAAGAGAAGGTATTGGTGGAGGAAGATCTCCAGGAAGGGAGTGAATCTCTAAGCAAGTTGCTATTAAAAAGGAAGAAGTATTTTGTGTCTTCAAGTATGAAAGTAGATATGTCCCTGGGTTCTGATGGGATCGATCCCAGAATACTGAGGGATGTACGAGAACAAATTGCTGGAGCATTGACAGACATCTTTGTATCGTCTTTGGCCACAAGTGCGGTCCCAGAGGACTGGAGAATAGCCAATGCTGTCCCATTGTATAAGAAAGGTAACAGGGGAGATGGTGACTTAATGCTGCTCATGTAACTGCTGCTCATGCAGGTCTTGTAACATCTGTGCAGGGAGAAACAGTTAATGCTTTGGGTTCGATGACCCTACAGAATGCTTCAGTGGCAGCTGGTAGAATTTAAATTTAATTTAATAAAAATCTGGAATATGAAGTTAAATTGCAGAGATGATGACTATCAATATTACTCATTTGTCATGAATCTATCTGGTTCACAAATTTTTTTTAAGAGTGGAAAATCTGACGTTCTCGCTCAGGCTGCTCTGTGTGACTCCAGAACCACAAATGTGGTTGACCTTTGGCCAGCCCCTGAAATTTCCTGGTGAGGCCTTCAGTTGAAAGGCAATCAGAGAAGGACACCATCTCTCCAGGAATGCCTCCCTCCCATGAAGGAATAAAGACGTCGTCATATAAATGCAGTTTGTTTGAATCTGACTCTATTTTCTATCCCAGATAGAAGAGTTCCGAAGAGTACGATCTCATGTTAAAGGAGCTGAGCTTCCTGAAGGATGTGATGGGATTTTAGGAGACAATTTTAGACCAACTCAGCCTCTCAGTGATCGAATTGTCAGAGCTGCATTCCAATAGGAAATGCTGATGCTAAACTGAATCATTTCCAGGTAATCCTCAGACAAAATCTTTCTTGCTGTTCTACAAATAGACCAATAATAATCTGTGAACGTGAAGCCATCTATGCTGTTTAGTTACAGGTTGCTGTGCTATTGTTAAAGTTTTTGAAAACACTTCCATTTCTAGATGAGTTTGCATAATACACAGATGTGAATATCTTTAAACAACAATATATTTTATTCCTGGGTTATCTTGTGGAGAAGAGAGAGATAAAAGGTTGACCTGCCTTTATTTAACACTTTTCACAACAAATTGAGATGTGAAGGTGCATTAAATACTGGCCCAGCCAATGATGCCCATGTCCCATGAATGAAATAAAAACAACTTGGATGTATGCTGATGATACCAGCTCCACCTCTACAATACCCCTCTCAATCACTCCACTGTCACTAAATTAAATGATTGTTCAGCAGCCTGTATGTAATCAGCAGAAATTCTGTGTGGTTGAACATTGAGAAGACTAAGCCATTGCCTTGGTGGTTGGTACAAAGAAAAACTGTTAAAGTAGATTAGTGGGCAGCACGGTGGCACAGTGGTTAGCACTGCTGCCTCGCAGCGCCAGAGACCCGGGTTCAATTCCCGCCTCAGGCGACTGACTGTGTGGAGTTTGCACATTCTCCCCGTGTCTGCGTGGGTTTCCTCCGGGTGCTCCGGTTTCCTCCCACAGTCCAAAGATGTGCAGGTCAGGTGAATTGGCCATGCTAAATTGCCTGTAGTGTTAGGTAAAAGGGGTAAATGTAAATGTATGGGTGGGTTACGCTTCGGCGGGTCGGTGTGGACTTGTTGGGCCGAAGGGCCTGTTTCCACACTGTAAAGTAATCTAATCTAGATTATTGAAATTTTTTTTAACTCAACCATATGCACATTTCTGGAAAAACAAATGGTGAGCATGTCCAATCGGAACTTACCAAATTGTTGGTGTCAGAAGAGCTCTCCTATTTGGATAGGCACTGGGTTAATCCAGGAGACTTCATTTTAATGTTAAGAGAGGGTAATATCTTACTAAAAAGGAAGGTCATCATTGCTCCAGAGGGAGCATAAGAATATTTTGAGGCTTGAAAGCTGCAAATGAAAGATTGGAGAGGCCAGACTTCTTTCTCTTTCAAAACACAGGAGGCTGTGGATAATGTAATTGAGTTTCACAGTAAGGAAGGACTTGGATAGAATGGGCGGGGAGGACCCGTTTCTCCTCTAGAGGAAAGGTTAGTGATCGGGGGTACAGATTTAAAGTAATTGAGAGGGGCCATCAGAAAAAACCCTTTGACCCAGAGCATGGTGACTGCTTGGGATCCACTGCCTGGTTTGAAGATTAAGGTGAAAATCCTGATCTGAATCGTCAGCTGAAGTGCCATGGACCAGGTGCTAGAAAGTGGGTTGAGAGTGGTTAGCAGGTTCTCACACATGGACTGTATGGCCTTTTTGATGTGTTGTAACTTCTCTCATTCAATGTCTTTGCCTTTTTAACTTTGGGCTACTCAGTCGCATTATTGTCCAGTCTCTGACATTCTGTTCTCCATCGACTCAAAATCATTAAAACCATCTGCTGTCCATGTTTTTTTAACTTGCTTGAAATCCCATCACCCTGCAGATTCTGCATCTTGTTTTTAAAATTCCTGTCTGTTTATTGAGTTCTATCATGATCTTGTTCTTCACCACCTCCTTTAATTTTCCTCAGCCCCACAACTTTGGTTGTTATGGACGAGTTGGATGGAAGAGTCTGTTTCTGTGTTGTGACTCTATAACTGTCAAATAACTCCACACAGTCCCGCCTCAGGCGACTGACTGTATGGAGTTTGCATATTCTCCCCGTGTCTGCGTGGGTTTCCTCCGGGTGCTCCGGTTTCCTCCCACAATTGCCCGTAGTGTTAGGTAAGGGGTAAATGTAGGGGTATGGGTGGGTTGCGCTTCGGCGGGTCGGTGTGGACTTGTTGGGCCGAAGGGCCTGTTTCCACACTGTCATGTAATCTAATCTAATCTAAATATTACCGTTCGTCTGAGGTCTCCTGCGTATCTCTGATTTTAATTGTCTCACCATCAGGGACTGTGGCTTTTTATACTACTTTGACTCTAAGCTTAGGAATTCCTTACTTTTTTTTTCTCTCTCATTTCCTTTTAAGATGCTCCTTTTTAAAAACCCCATCTGTAACTATGCTTTGGACCATCCATCCCCATATCACCATTGTGGTTCAATAGTTGGTGTGGTGCTGGAAAAGCACAGCCAGTCAGGCAGCATTCGAGGAGCAGGAGAGTCAGCATTTCGAACATAAGCTCTTCATCCAAAATTACAGAATAATGGTTCTGTGAAGCACTGTTCTTTGATGCTAAAAAGCATGGTATAAGTACACATTATTAGAATGACTATCTGTCACTAAAATGATATGAATAAATTGAAATTAATCACCTTTTTGCACATTCATCAGTGGTACATCTTTTGTAGCCTCATTGTCTTGTTACACTGTTTTGTTCATGCTAAATATATACTCATGACTATAAATGCTGCAGGAATATTCTGTAGAAGGAGAAAGGAAATTGAATAGTGGTTTTTTTTTTTTTTGCTCATTTTGCCTGTACCTATTAAATAGGTCATTCAGTCCTGAGGGAATGGGATCTAGTTTTAGAAAGCAGGACAATATGATGAAAATAGACATTAATTAATAACAATCCCAACTACCTTAATCTTCCACTGGGGAAGACTCATCTAAGGATGTTTGTGAACCTAATGCCAATTGACAGCACATTTAAACCAGACTGAACTTCATAATGCTAATTTTACAAGTGAGAAAGGAAACAAGATGTTAACTTTTAAAAATATAAATAGCTGGTTAAAAATGCTTATGCTTTTCAAAAAAAATCATTTAGGGGCTCTGGGCTAACCCAAAATTTATTGCCCATCCCTAGCTGCCCTTGAAAATGCTGTTGAACTGTTATTGAAATTATTGAGATTTGACTGAGGGGAAGGGCATAATTGGCAACTAAATATCCCAGGATATAGATGCTTCAGGCAGGATAGAGAGGGAGGGAAAAGGGGTGGAGGAGTTGCATTACTGGTCAAAGAGGATATCGCAGCTGTGCTGACGGAGGGCACTATGGAGGACTCGAGCAGCGAGGCAATGTGGGCAGAGCTCAGAAGTAGGAAGGGTGTGGTCACCATGTTGGGATTATACTACAGGCCTCCCAACAGCGAGCATGAGCTAGATGTACAAATATGTAAACAGATTATGGAAAGATGTAGGAGCAACAGGGCGGTGGTGATAGGAAATTTTAATTTTTCCAACATTGTCTGGGAGTCTCAGGAGGGGTATGTTGAATGCTGGGTCATTTCAATATAGAAAAGGAGGTGGTGTTGGGTGTTTTGAAAAGCGTAAAGGACAAATCCCTAGGACCTGATGGGATCTATCCCAGAATGCTGAGGGAGGCAGGTGAGGGAATTGCTAGGACTATGTATGAAATCTTTGTATCCTCATTAGTTACAGGAGAGGTCCCAGAGGACTGGAGAATAGAAAACTACATTCCTCTTTTTGAAAGGCAAGTGGGATAATCCAGGAAATTACAGCTTGGTGAGCCTTATGTCAGTGGTAGGGAAATTCATTGGAGAAAATTCTTAAGGATAGGATTTACTGAACATCTGGAAAAACGTGGCCTTATGGCTTTGTGTGGGGAAGGTCATGTCTCTCAAATGTGACTGAGTATTTTGAGAAAGTGACAAAGATGTTGAAGGCAGGACTGTAGATATAATCTACATGGACTTTAGCAAGGCCATTGATGAGGTCTCTCATGATAGGCACATGGGATCCTCTGTGAGCTGGTAAGATAGATACAGAACTGGCTGTGTCATAGACAGTAGCAGGGGAAGGGTGCATTTTTTGACTGGAGATCTGTGCCCAGTTGTGCTCTGTAGGGATCACTGCTGGGACCACTGTTATTTGTAATGTATAGAAATAATTTGGAGGAGAATGTAAATGTCTGATGAAGCTTGCGGGTGGCACCAAGATTGGGGGAGCTGCGGATAGTGAGGAGGATTGCCAGGGGATACAGCAGGATCTAGAGAGGCTGGAGACTCTGGCAGAGAAATAGTCAGAGAGTCATACAGCAGGGAAACAAACCCTTCCATCCACCCAGTCTATGCTGACCATAATCCCAAACTAAACTTTTCCCACCTGCCACTTCCTCTGGAAGTTCATTCCACATACTAATAACTTTTTTTTAAAAACAAAAATACCCTCATGTCCTTATTTTATTAAATTCTTTCTCCTCTTGTCTTAAAAACATGCCCTCTAGTTTTGAACTCCCCTTGATGGGTGGCACAGTGGTTAGCACTGCTGCCTCACAGCGCCTGAGAACTGGGTTCAATTCCTGCCTCAGGCGACTGTGTGGACTTTGCATATTCTCGCCATGTCTGCGTGGGTTTCCTCCGGGTGCTCCGGTTTCCTCCCACAGTCCAAAAATGTACAGGTCAGGTGAATTGGTCATGCTAAATTGCCCGTAGTGTTAGATGTAGGGGAATGGGTCTGGGTGGGTTGCTCTTCAGAGGGTTGGTGTGGAGTTGTTGGGCCAAAGAGCCTGTTTCCACACTGTATCTGAATCTAATCTAATCTAATCTACTCTACTATATTGAAAAGACGCCAGTCTTTCCACCTTATCCACACCCCTCATTATATTATAAACCTCAATAAGGTTACCCCTTGTATAGCAGGTAGAGTTTACTCAGGACAGAAAGGTGATGCTTTTTGGGAGATCCAAAGCAGGTGGGAAGTATACAGTAAATGTCAGAACCCTTAGCAGTATCAACTTCGACTCGAGTGTGTGGTGCTGGAAAAGCACAGCAGGTCAGGCAATATCTGAGGAGCAGGAGGGCCGATGTTTCGGGCAAAAGTCCTTCTTCAGGAATGAGGGGGTGGGGAGATAAATGGGATGGGGCTGGGGGTAAGATAGCTGAGAGAATGATAGGTAGTGGGTGATGGTGATAGGCCAGAGAGGAGGGTGGAGCGGATAGGTGGGAAAGAAGATGGACGGATGGGACAGGTCATGAAGTTGGTGCTGAGCTGGAAGGTTGGAACTGGAGTAAGGTGGGGAGAGGGGAATTGAGGAAACTGGTGAAGTCCACATCGATGCCCTGGGGTTGGAGGGTCCTGAGGTGGAAGATGAAGTGTTCTTTCTCCAGCTGTCGGGTGGTGAGGGAGTGGCGATGGAGGAGGCCCAGGACCTGCATGTCCACTGTAGAGTTGAAGTGTTCAGCCACTGGGCGGTGGGGTTGGTTGGTGTGGGTGTCCCAGAGATGCTCTGAGTAGGCATCCGGTCTCCCCAATGTAGAGGAGACTGCATCTGGAGCAACGGATACAATAATTGACACACTTAGATGTACAGGTAAAACTATGATGGATGTGGAAGCTCCTTTGGGGCCTTGGATGAAGGTGACAGAGGAGGTATGGGGGCAGGTTTTGCAATTCCTGTGGTGGCAGGGGAGGGTGCCGGGAGGGGATGTTGGGTTGGTGGGTTTCAGTTCCCTGAAGTGGCAGCACAAGTGGATAAGGCTGTCAGGAAGGTGTGTATGGCAGGCTTACCTTCATTGGTCAGGGCTTAGAGAGTACAAAAACTGGCAAGTAATGTTGTAGCTGTTTGGTTTGGCCTCATTTGGAATATGGTCGCAAGGTTTGTAGCTCCGTTTGAGTTTTAGGGTGTAACTTTGCTTGGTGAGCTGTAGGTTTTATATCCAGACGTTTCATTACCTGGCTAGGTAACGTCATCAGTGGTGACCTCCAAGTGAAATGAAGCTGTTGTCTCCTGCTTTCTATTTATATCTTTCTCCTGGATGGGGTTCCTGGGGTTTGTGGTGATGTCATTTCCTGTTTGTTTTCTGAGGGGTTGATAGATGGTATCTAGACCTGTGTGTTTGTTTATGGCGTTGCGGCTGGATTGCCAGGCCTCTAGGAATTCTCTGGCATGTCTTTGCTTAGCCTGTAGGGCTACGAGGGAGAGAGGGTCATGTCTTTTTGTGTCTCGCTGGTGTTCGTGTGTCCTGGTGGCTAACTTTCTTCCTGTTTGTCTTACGTAGTGTTTGTGGCAGTCCTTGCATGGAATTTTGTAGATGACGTTGGTTTTGTCCATGGGTTGTACTGGGTCTTTTAAGTTTGTTAGTTTTTGTTTGAGAGTGTTGGTGGGTTTGTGTGCTGCTAGGATTTCAAGACGTCTTAGTAATCTGGCTGTCATTTCTGAAACTTCTTTGATGTATGGCAAGGTGGTTAGGGTTTCTGGCTGTGTTTGGTCTGCTTGTCGTGGTTTGTTCTTGAGGAATATGCTCACTGTATTTTTTGACTATCTGCTCTTCTTGAAAAGACCCAGTACAACCCACGGACAAAACCGACGTCATCTACAAAATTCCATGCAAGGACTGCCACAAACACTACGTAGGACAAACAGGAAGAAAGCTAGCCACCAG
>NC_057713.1:136423635-136436061 GCF_004010195.1 Chiloscyllium plagiosum
CACAAAAAGACACGACCCTCTCTCTCTCATAGCCCTACACACAGATGAAAAAAACCCACCATTTCAACTGGGACAACACATCTATCCTGGGACAGGCTAAGCAAAGACATGCCAGAGAATTCCTAGAGGCCTGGCACTCCAACCACAACGCCATAAACAAACACATAGATCTAGATACCATCTATCAACCCCTCAGAAAACAAACAGGAAATGACATCACCACAAACCCCAGGAACCCCATCCAGGAGAAAGATATAAATAGAAAGCAGGAGACAACAGCTTCGTTTCACTTGGAGGTCGCCACTGATGACGTTACCTAGCCAGGTAATGAAACGTCTGGATATCAAACCTACAGCTCAGCGAGCAAACCTACACCCCTTGGAATATGGTGTATGGTTTTGGTCGCCACGCTACCAGAATGATGAGACTTTAGAAACGGAACAAACAGTTTAGCAGGATGTTGCCTGGTTTGGAGGGTACTACCATTGAGGAGACACTGGACAAATTTCGTTTATTTTCACTTGAACATTGGAGGCTGAGCAGCTGACCTGATAGAAATTTACAAAATTGAAAGGCATAGATAGAACGGATAGTCAGAGTCCTTTTCCCAGGATAATGATGTCGATTCCTAGGGGACGTAGGTTAAAGGTAAAAGGGGGAAGCTTAAAGTAGATGAGAGGTAGGTATTTAGTTCACTCCCAGGGGGTGGTAAGTGCCACCAGAGGAGGTAGTAGAGGCCGACTCAATAGCAAGATTTAAATAATTTCTTGACAAATATGCGAACAGACTGGAAATAGAGAGATACAGACTAATAAAGGCAAAAGGTTTACTGTTCAGAAAGACATTCAGCACAGTCTTATTGGGTTGAAGGGCATGTTGCTGTGACATTGTTCTTTGTTCTTGGGAACACGATGACTGGGGGAGGTTGTAGGTGACTGATGGAGCCTACAAATGTCGCGCTCTCGCTCCCCCCGCGCTCTCGCTCCCCCCGCGCTCTCGCTCCCCCCGCGCTCTCGCTCCATCCAATCAAAAGTGAACTTTGCACAATGACTTCAAACAAAATGGTTGAGAAACTCCAGCGGCAGTTGCAGCTCTTCAGAAATGGTACTCACTTTTCTTCAGATTGTACTCCATTGGCATGTTACTCATTCTCCAAGAATGCGAATGTAAAACTATGGTCTTGCAATCATGACCATTACATGGTGCACACTAATTGGCTCCTTGTCACGTAGACTAAACAAGTGTCATGAGAATCTGGAACTTTCCAACGATGTTCCTTTAGCAAGTTCTGCAAGATGACACAATGCAACTTCCAGATTCTCAGTCTGAAATGTAGCTATGCAAGGCCATGGCTGTGAAAGGAAGCCTTCCCCTTGGGGTTGTGGGTTTCTGTGTGGATTACTGTCAGAATTCTAATTGCAATGTGAAATGACAACTTCTGGTTGTGTGATATACAACTGGATAAAGGCACAGACTGAGGGCCCATCAACTCCGAACTCTGGCTCCTTTGTGAAGCCTCGATCCTATACTGTGATGGCACAACATGATCCATCATTGGCTGAAGCACAATGATTTGGGAGTGCTAGTTCAGGATTCTGTTCAGGTTAATTTGCCTTCCTAACTGCCAACTGAACCTGCAAATGCAACGTTGGCATTCATTTCAAGAGGACTAGAATACAGGAGCTGGGGCAGGGGGTTACGGGGAGGGGGTGATGCAAGGGGGTGACTCAGAGGGCTGCGGAGGGCAGGCAGGGAGGGTGCTGCAGAGGGCGGGGGGTGACTTGGAGGGCAGTCGGTGATGTAGAATGCTGCAGGGGACTGTTGGTGAAGACTCCAGTTGGACAAGTGGTCTATTACTGCTCCTGGGTCTGATTTAGTCTCATGGATATGGATGTGGATGTGACTTTAACTGTTTATGTTAGGCTGTCCGCTCCACCTGGTGAGGGAGGGAAGCCTGTTTCATGATTGGCAGTGAACTCTGGTCACTAGGCCAGGGCGGGGCCTTAGAGACCCCAGGGTGACGGACTGACTCCTCCTCAGATTCAGGTTCACCGTCACCGCCTGTAATCCATTAGACTTTGGGATCACAGGCATGGGGTTAGGGGTGAGGTGGGGAGGGGAGGCCATGGAGAGTTTGAATCCCACTGGAATGTTTTGAGAATGAACTCCTGGAATACTTTTGTGATTCCACCTCTGGCAGCATCCTGTCTCTGGGAGTGGGCTCAGGGGTCTGTTACCCCCTCCCTTCACCCTGCTGATAATATGGACACTATGGTTAAAGCAGTAGATGCAGGTCCATGCTCCATGCACACATCCAGCAGACAGTGAGCATTCCTATGGGTCTGGTTGTGCACAGCGGGCACCAACCTTTCCAGGAAAACACTGCTGTAAACTCCTTTTGGATGTCTCCGCTCTTTATTCCAGCTTCTCAAGCTCCTGGCAAACTACCCGATGCTAATGTCTGTTTCTGCCTGATTTTCCAATACCCATGATACCATTTTTGTCCACTCTGGCATTGTCATCTTTTGGTGGTCAGGAGGGAGAAGCATTGTCCTGCTCACCTCCAGATCTCTGCTTTGGAAATGGGCAGTAAGGTCATCCTTCCTCTCAGACCGTTTTGAGCGGAGCATCACCATTACTGAGTGAGAGTGGGTGTTCATGACCTGCAAAGCTGGGGTGGTGTGCAGCTGGGTTTAAATATGGTGTAAGATAAGTGTACGTTGGTGGGTCCCAGCAGTACTGAGTGCTTCCACCTTAGTCCCATGGGGCATGGCCAACATCTCAGCAACTAGTGAGGTGAAAAGTGGTAATTTTGTATGAGAATTTTCCTCAGGCCATGGAGGATCTGGTGCCATGAAACCTGATCACCAAAACACTTCATCTACGGCTGTGAACTGTCAGCTGTGACCTTATCCTGGCATTTGGTCATCTGAACAAATATGTCCTAATGCGACCCATCTTTTTTTTAAAAAAAATAGACATTACAATGATCTGTGTAAAGTGTCTTATAACATTTTATTTATTGAAAGATATTGTGAAACTTAAAGGTTCAGAAAAGATTTACAAGGATTTTGCCAGGGTTGGAGGATTTGAGCTACAGGGAGAGGCTAAACAAGCTGGGCTGTTTTCCCTGGAGCGTCGGAGGCTGAGGGGTGACTGCATAGAGGTTTACAAAATCATGATGGGCATGGATAGCAAAGTCTTTTCCCTGGGGTCGAGGAGTCCAGAACTATTAGATTAGATTACTATAGGGCATAGGTTTAAGGTGAGAGGGGAAATATATAAAAGAGACCTAAGGGGTAATGTTTTCACACAGAGAGTGGTGTGTGTATGGAATGAGCTGCCAGAGGAAGTGGTGGAGGCTGGTGCAATTACAGCAGTTATAAGGCATCTGGATGGGTATATGAATACAAAGAATTTGGAGGGAAATGGGCCAAATGTTGATGAATGGGACTAAATTAATTTAGGATATCTGGTTGGAGTGAAGGGTCTGTTTCCATGCTGTACATCTCTGGCTCCATATGACTCTATATTAGAAATATCTGAGATGTTGTTGTGCCATCCACATAAATGGACCTGTTAAAGCAAAGAGGTACAACTGCTCCACCTAGTGCTGGGACAGCTGAAAGACATCTATATTATTAAATGTGAACAAGTCTGTGTTAGCTCGAGTTTAACAGTCAGCGTAACACCTTAATGTGGGGAATTCTTGCCCTCATTCACTTTCTTGCCCTCATTCACTTTCACGCCCCTTTTTATTTGACATCAACAGCTGTTTTTAAAATAATCCACCATTTGCTCTTGAGGACTGTACACAGTGTGTGAGTAGCGATACAGGATGTGTGGGAGATTGGGGGAAGGAACATGTTTGGGTGATGTTGGTGCCAACTAGCCACGAAACGACATGACCAGCTATCCTTAGTAGCCACACATGCAGATGACAAGCAACATGAATTCGACTGGGACAACACTACTATTATCGTAGTGTTCCTTCTTTCTGAAGAAGGGCTTATGCCCGAAACGTCGATTCTCCTGTTCCTTGGATGCTGCCTGACCTGCGCTTTTCCAGCAACACATTTTCAGCTCTGATCTCCAGCATCTGCAGCCCTCACTTTCTTCTATTATAGGACAAGCCAAACAGAGAACAGCCAGGGAATTCCTAGAGGCATGGCACTCATCCACAGATTCAATCAATAAGCACATCGACCTGGACCCAATATACCGACCACTGCAGCGGACAGCTGGAACTGACAACCGGAAGCGGCAGATTCAAACCACTACAAATGCCGGAGGAAAGATCACAGAAGTGCTTCACAGGAGGCTCCCAAGCACTGAGGATGTCACCTAGACAGGGGACGAAACGTCTGCAACACAAATTCCCAGCTCGGCGAACAGAACCACGACAACGAGCACCCGAGCTACAAATCTTCTCACAAACTTTGAATGTTTAGGTGATATGCAGTGGCTGAGAGGTGAGGTTCTGAGGGCCTGTTAAGCAGTGAGAATACCCCTCTCTGCCCCCAGGCTCACAATTGCTCCAGAGGTCCTGGAGGACTGGAGAATTGCTGATGTCCCCTTAAGGGTAGCAGGGATAATCCAGGTAATTATAGCCCTGTGAGCCTGATGTCAGTGGTAGGGAAGCTGCTGGAGAAGATACTGAGGGATAGGATCTACTTACATTTGGAAGAAAATGGGCTTATCAGTGATAGGCAGCATGGTTTTGTGCAGGGAAGGCCATGTCTTCCCAACGTAATAGAATTCTCTGAGAAAGTGACAAAGTTGATTGAGGGAAGGGCTGTAGATGTCTCATACATGGACTTCAGGTAAGGTGTTGATAAGGTTCCCCATGGTAGGCTGATGGAGAAAGTGAAGTCGCATGGGGGTCTAGGGTGTTCTAGTAAGACAGATAGAGAACTGACTGAGCAACAGAAGACTGTAGTAGTGGAAGGAAGCTTCTCAAAATGGAGACTTGTGACCAATGGTGTCCCACCGGGATCGGTGCTGGGGCCACTGTTATCTGTGATATATGCAAATGATCTGGAGGAAAGTATAGGTGGTATGATTAGCAAGTTTACAGATGACACTAAGATTGGAGTGGCAGATAGTGAGGGGGATTGTCAGAATACAGCAGAATATAGATAGATTGGAGAGTTGGGCAGAGAAATGGCAGATGGAGTTCAATCTGGACAAATGGGAGATGATGGATTTTGGAAGATCCAATTCAAGAGCAATCTATACAGTAAATGGAAAAGCCCTGGGGAAAATTGATGTACAGAGAGATCTGGATGTTCAGATCCACTGTTCCCTGAAGGTGGCAATGCTGGTCAATAGAGTGGTCAAGAAGGCATATGAAATCCTTTCCTTCACTAGATGGGGTGCTGAGTATGAGAGTTAGGAGGTCCTGTTACAGTTGTATAGGACTTTGGTTCGGCTGCATTTAGAATACTGTGTATGGTTCTGGTTGCCACATTTACCAAAAGGATGTGGACACATTTTCTTTTTTGGAGACGGTGCAGAGGAGGTTTGCTGGGATGTTGCCTTATATGGAGGGTGCTCACCATGAGAAGTTGAGTAGATTTAGGTTTATTTTCATCGGCAAGAAGGCGGTTGAGGGGGGGGCCTGATTTGAAGCCAACAAAACCATGAGAGGTGTAGACAGATGCATAGCAAGAAACTTGTCCCCACCCACCCAGAGTGGAGGACTCAATTACTAGGGGTCACTATTTCAAGGTGGGGGAGGGGGGAAGGTTTAAGGGAGATATGCGTGGAAAGCTCTTTACAGAGCGGGTGGTAGGTGCCTGGAATGCGTTGTCAGTGGAGGTGATAGGGACAGGAATGATCGTGTCATTTAAGATGTATCTCGACAGATAAATGGGCAGGGAGCAGAGGGATACAGATCCTTAGAAAATGGGCAACAGGTTTAGATAGAGGGTCTGGATCGGCACGGCCTTGGCGGGCTGAAGGGCCTGTTCCTGTGCTGGAATGTTCTTTGTTCTTTATATAACCAGTTGCTCAAAGCATTCTCAAAAAATTATAAATCACACAACACTTAAATTCTTGATGTCGCAAGGAATTAAGGGTTACGGGGAGAATGCGGGTAAGTGGCGTTGAAATGCCCATCAGCCCATTCCTGAAGAAGGGCTTATGCCCGAAACGTCGATTCTCCTGCTCCTTGGATGCTGCCTGACCTGCTGCACTTTCCCAGCAACACATTTTCAGCTTTGAAATGCCCATCGACCATGATTGAATGGCGGAGTGGACTTGATGGGCCGAATGGCCTTCCACTCCTATGTCTTATGGTCTTAACACCAGGTTATAGTCCAACAGGTTTATTTGGAAGCAGTAAATTCCAGAGCGTTGCTCCTTCATCAGGTGGTTGTGGCACTCTGGAAAGCTCGTGCTTCCAAATAAACCTGTTGGACAATAACCTGGTGCTTTTTAATTTTGTCCACCCCAGTCCAACACCAGCTCCTCCAAGTCAAAGAAATTATGCATTGATAGAAGTTAAGAAGTCAATCTGTGCTAATAGATATTACAGAAATGTTATTGCAAAGTGACAAGGATTTGAAATACTTTAGGATGCTTAAATTAGAGATAACTAAAATGAAAATAAAGCATGTTCCCTGATTTTAAAAGAAAAGAGATAAACAATTGAATGTTTGCTGTAGTGCCATGTCACACTTTCTTTCTCTTGCTGCTTTTGAATCAAGCCTCTCCTGAAGTTCTGCCCACCTACACCAAGTTTGTTAAAAGCACTGTCAAATATACACATGATCCCAGGCACTGGGACACACTCGGACTGGTTCCAGCTCACTTTTAAGCAGCGTCTGTCCCTTCTGAGGATGGCAGCTGGTGACTAGTGGTGTTCCACAAAAGTCAGCATTGGGACCACAACTTGTCACTTTATACCTTTTAACGATCGAGATGCAGGAACTGAGGGCATTCTGGCTAAATTTGCAGATGATACAAAGATAGGTAGAGGGACAGGTAGCATTTGAGGAGGCAGGGAGGCTGCAGAAGTATTTGTACAGGTTAGGAAAATGGGCAAGGAAGTGGCAGATGGAGTACAATGTGGGAAAGTGTGAAGTCATGCACTTTGGTTGGAAGAAAAGAGACACGGACCATTTTCTAAATGGAGAGAAAATTCAGAAGTCTGAAGTACAAAGAGACATGGGATTTCTAGTCCAGGATTCTCTCAAGGTAAACTTGCAGGTCGAGTCAGTAGTTAGGAAGACAAATGCAATGATGGCATTTACTTTGAGAGAACTTGAATATAAAGGCTGGGATGTACCTCTGAGGCTCTGGTCAGACCACATTTGGAGTATTGTGCGTAGTTTTGGGCCCCATATCTCAGGAAGGATGTCCTGGCCCTGGAGTGTGTTCAGGCGAGCTTCATGAGAATGGTCCCAGGAAGGAAAAGTTTAACTTATGAGGAACATCTGAAGACTCTGGGTCTATACTCGATGGAGTTTAGAAGGATGAGCGAGGATTGAATTGAAACAGAATACTGAACAGCCTGGACAGAGTGGATGTTGGAAAGATGCTTCCATTGGTAGGAGAGACTAGGACCCAACGTCACAGCCTTTTAGAATGGCGATAAGGAGGAATTCCTTCACCAGAGAGTGGTCAATCTGTGGAATTCACTGCCACAGAAGGCTGTGGAGCCCAGGTCATTGAGTATATTTAAGACCGAGATAGGTAGGTTCTTGATTGTCAAGGGTTACAGGTAGAAAGCAGGAGAATGGGGTTGAGAAACTTATCAGTCAAGATTAGAGTGGTGCTGGAAAAGCACAGCAGGGCAGGCAGCAGGAGCAGGAAAGTTGACATTTTGGGCAAAAGCCCTTCATCAGGACCTGCTGTGCTTTTCCAGCACCACTCTAATCTTGACTAATCTCCAGCACCTACAGTCCTCGCTTTCGCCTTGAGAAACTTGTCAGCATGATTGAATGGCAGACCAGACTCGATGGGCTGAATGGCCTAATTACTGCTCCTATGGCTTTATGAAATAGTTCCTCCATTTCCATTATGTGCGCCAATGGTCTACAAAATGAAAAATTCGTAACTCCCACACATTTAAAATCCACACATTTAACCTTCAGCTGATTCGTTGTTGGGGTCGGGTTTATGTAACGGTCCAGAGATTTATGTTTGAGGTTCTGCTTTGCAATTTACTCCTCCAACTAGCTCTGTCGGTTTTGTTGATTCCCTCTTGAACCTTGGTAAATGGATGGTCAGCTCTAACTTTGCAAGTTCTTCTGCAGCCATGGGGAGATACTTACACTCTGTCAGGAAAGTCCAATCTCAATCTTGCCCTCTTCCCTCCTTTGCCTTCATTCTTTTTCGAATCTAAGCAGAATTACTTTCACATTTAACAAATTGAGTACCCAGTGAAACCTCAGCAGCTGAAAGAATATTAAGAGTCTTTTACTAAATACATTTTTGTAAAGAACTAATGTAATTCTCACTGAAGGCTATAGTAGCAACAGTCACGTATTTCTTTCCTGTGTGGCTGCACAGTATGTAGTTACTGAAGTGACCTCCCAGTTCATGAGGTAAAGCTGAGACTGGAACATCCTGTGTCTTCTCACTGCCATTGGTGCAACTACAGTGAGGCCTAGGGTTTTGGGGTGCACTGTGACGGTGAGGCCTGGGGTTTTGGGGTGCACTGTGACGGTGAGGCCTGGGGTGTTGGGGTGCACTGTGATGGTGAGGCCTGGGGTGTTGGGGTGCACTGTGATGGTGAGGCATGCGTATTGGGGTGCACTGTGACGGTGAGGCCTGGGGTGTTGGGGTGCACTGTGACAGTGAGGCCTGGGGTGTTTGGGTGCACTGACGGTGAGGCCTGGGGTGTTGGGGTGCACTGTGACGGTGAGGCCTGGGGTGTTGGGGTGCACTGTGATGGTGAGACTATCAGTGTTTCTGTTCTTACGGAGAAAATCAGACATTACTGCCATTGTACGTGCATTAAAATGTGGAAATGTGAAATTTGTTGTCAAAGACACTCCAGTCCTCCCCAGGATGTGTTGTAGTAGTTCTTGCTGATGTAATACTGAAATTGATGCAGTTTTCTGATCTTAATGTAATTATTCACAATTTCCCACTGGAGACATCAGAATAAGTCATGTTTGCTACATTCAAGAATAGGTAAATATTTAATGGCATGATGACTGCACTGTGTATTGTTTGAGGGGGTCAGTGTCATGAGTTCTGTCCATTGTTGTGATCCCATATGGACTTGTGGGCAGGACAGCTTAAGATTCTGAAGGAGTGAGACCTAACATCTGGTTCTGTCATTGCTTCTCTGTGTCTGTCAGATCAATGTAACTAATTGTTAACATATTCCATCACCTACAGGAGACTCTTCTAGTTAGACCAGGCAGTAGTTTTCTGTGACCACACTAGAATAAGCAGACCCTGTGGTTTCTTAACATAACGATGATGGTAGCAGCAGTGTCCATCATAGCCAGTAATTTGAACAGCACAAGTGACTTTTGTCCCAAAACAAGTGACTTTTTAAAAACGTGGAATGTGATTCTGTGATTGATTGATTGAGATTTAGTACTTTTTAGGGATGACTTATTGAAATTGACACAACCTCTAACTCCCACCATTTTTGTTGAGAAATTTAAACCATTCTGTTTCCGCTAAACCATGTGGCACCCATCAGTTTGCTGATCTGAGATGACTAACTGTTGCTTTGAAACAGATTTTCTTGTCTTATTCATCAATACTCTTCCCATCAATGTCTATCCTCAAGTTTCTTTCTGGACTGCTCCTTTTGAGGGTCTCTTTCATAGAGCGTGGAGTTTGTGAAAGTGCTCATCTGTGGCTCAGTCATTTACGGACTTGATCAGCTGGTCATGGGAACATTGATTCTGAAGTTCCAATTCTATTGGTTTAGATTTCATCACCCTTCCTTCTGTGATCATCTGTCTGCTCTTGATCAGTTTGCTGCAATCAACTGTTGTATTTCAATTCAAATTGTGATATTTACTCATCCTTCAAAGTATAAAATCCAGAGCAGTGTGACAGATGGGTGGGGGTTTTACATTGTCCACGAGATTTATTGAGGGTCAGAATGCCTTAGTGGTAATGTCACTGTCCTAACAGTCCTGATAGATCAAGTTAATGCTCTTGGCATGTCGGTTCAATTCCCACCAACACAGCTTCTGGGAAATTTATTTGCGTCAGTCTTCGCAATGGAAAACACCAGTAACATTCCAGAACTTCAGTAGAGCCAGGGGGCAGAGGTGAGTATAATGGCCACCACTAAGGAGAAGGTTAGGGGAAGCTGAAGGTGGATAATCATCTGGACCAGATGGACTACACCCCAGGGATCGAAAGGAGATATCAGAGAAAATAGTGGAGACATTGTGGTGATCTTTCAGGAATCACTGGAGTCAGGAAGGGTCCTACAGGATGGAAAATGGCTAATGTGACCTGTTTAAGAAGGGAGGGAGGCAGAAGACAAGAGGTCAGTTAGCCCGACCTCAGTCGTTGGTAAGACTTAATGTCTATTATTAAGGATGAGATTGTGGAGCATTTGGAACTGCATGATATAATAGGACTAAGTTAGCTTTCTCAAGAAGAGGTCACGCCTGACAAATCTGTTAGAATTCTTTGAGGAGGTGATGAGCAAGTTAGATAAATGAGAGCCAGTGCATGTGAATATCTGGATTTCCAGAAGGCCTTTGACAAGGTACTGCACAGGAAGCTGCTAAATAAGATAAGAGACCATGGTGTTAGGGACAAGGTACTGGCATGGACAGAGGATTGGCTGACTGGCAGAAGGCAGAGAGTGGGGATAAAGGGGTCTTTATCAAGATGGCAGCTAGTGACTAGTGAAGTTCCTCAGGGGTCTGTGTTGGTATCACAACTATCCACATTATACATGAATGATCTGGGTGAGAGAACGGAGGGAATTGTTGCTAAGTTTGCAGTTGACAAAGGTAGGTGGAGGTTGAGGAAGTAGGGAGGTTGCAGAAGGATTTGGTTAGGCTAGGAAAGTGGGTAAAGAAATTGCAGGTGGAATACAATGTGGGAAAGTGAGGTGTTGCACTTTGGTCAGAAGAATAGGTGTGTAAACTATTTTCTAAATGGGGAAAGGCTTCAGAAGTCTGAAGCAGAAAGGGACTTGGGAGTACTAGTTCAGGATTCTCTGAAGATTAACATACAGGCTCGGTTGGAGGTTATGAAGGCAAATGCAATGCTGGCATTCATTTCAAGAGGGCTAGAATACAGAATTTAGACTGATTTATTTGTAGACCATGAACTTTCCCTATCCATATTGCCTATAAATATGATTCTGGCCCCAATAGTTTAAATGGTGTTGGCACTGTGTGATTTTCTTATAAGGTGAGATTACATGGGAACCAAACTATGGCATTTTTAAGAGAATTAGCAGTAATTCAATCCCCATCCCCTCACTCTCAAACTAAGAGTGGGCTGTATTTTCACAGGCTTCATTATCTGGGACCATCCTCTATATTATTAAATTTGGAATACCTTATTTTAATAGTTTTACCTCAGTTTTATCCCTGTTACGCGACCTCATGACCCAGGTCATTTTTTAAGTGATGGACCGAATGGCCTGTTTGCACACTGTCGAGGATCTATGATTCTGCCGTGTGGCCGCAATGACCATGAAGCCACTGCCAATTTTCCAAGGAAATCCCATCTGGTTAACTAATGTCCTCTGGGGAAGGAAGCAGTTGCCTTTACCTGGTCTGACCTACTTGTGACTTCAGACCCACAGCAATGTGGTTGTCTGCCACTGAGCTGCACAATGTCCACATCCTGTGAATGAATAAAGGAAAATCTGCATCTAGCCTTCTCTCCTTTAATGTTCCTTGACCTTGTTTTAAAAAAGAACATTATACGATAAAGTACAAAGGTAGAAGAACAATGTAATCATAATTGCAACTATTTCTTATTGTCATGTATATAATTGTATAATTCCATCTCCAAAGAACTCGAAGGAATATATTGTAATAAACATACCGTTTTAATTCAGCCTTTTCACTCAGTCATTGTCTGTTAAGGGGCACATTGCCAAGATATAAGATCTAACATCACACGACAGGAGGTTACAGTCCTGCAGGTTTATTTAAAATGAGAAGCTTTCGGAGTGTGGCTGCTACTGAGAGAGATTACATAAGGCATAGAGTTTATAGTAAAAGATCATTTGCATAAGTTGTATGACCCTTTATATTGAACAAACTTAAATGATTAAGTTTTTGATCAGTTAAATAGAGGTGCAGGTTTAAATTGATTTAATGTATGAATCCCTGCCACAAGATAATTTCAGATTTTATCAGAATCAAGGTGACTCCTCAGGTTAGACAATGCATTTTAGGTGTTGGGCCTGAAGAAGGGTTATTTCTGACATCTTGATTTCTCTCCCTCCTGATGCTGCCTGCCTTGCTG
>NC_057713.1:136436561-136452681 GCF_004010195.1 Chiloscyllium plagiosum
TTAGATTGACTGACTGTCTACAGATCATAGATATGGATGCTGTCAGAACGTTCCCTTTGTTTAAAAGGAATGTTGCAAGTGTATTCGGAGGTAACAGACCAAACCCTCCCATTGCTGGAACACTTACCCAATCACCTGCCAATCTGTTCATTAACAGCTGAATAAGGGAACGTATGTCACCAATCACAGAACTCAGCACAATGACCAGAGTTGCTGGCCAATCAGAAGCTGCCAGCCTTGGGTCCTATATCCAGCTGGTTGAGTTGCCTTCCTCAGGAGACCTGTTGGTGGCTGGGAAGGTATATTGTTGTTTTGTTGCATGTGAATAGGGTCAATGAGATTGGAAACAAGGG
Organism: Chiloscyllium plagiosum; assembly: GCF_004010195.1. Classification (NCBI taxonomy): domain Eukaryota; kingdom Metazoa; phylum Chordata; class Chondrichthyes; order Orectolobiformes; family Hemiscylliidae; genus Chiloscyllium; species Chiloscyllium plagiosum. Next base: position 136,436,915 of record NC_057713.1, read on the forward strand.
TAGGATGGTGGCTTTCAGAGTTCATACGATTACCCTTCACCTCTGGCTCAGATCGCCATCAGGTCGGTGCACTTTGGGACCTGGAAGCTGACCAAGTCCTTTTTATATTTTCAGTTGGGTGAATCAGTCCCATTTGTTTTCACGTGGAGATGCAGCTGATTGGGAAGTTCAGACCCTCAAAGTAGCCAGTAATTGGTCACTTAGGGGACTTGATTACTGGTGAGTGGAGAACCTTCTTACCCAGTACTTGGGGCTCTTGTGTCTCAGTGCTAGTGCCTCTACCTTTGAGCCAGGAAACCCAGGTTCAATCCCACCTGCTCCAAAGGTGTGTCATACCATCTCTGAACAAGGTGATTGGAAAATGTCTGACCCACCATTGAACTGTGATGAGTTCCTCTCCAGGATCAACCTTTGGTGTTATTTCCATTTCTCACCATTTGAAGGGAGAGAAATGTAAATATGACCGTATTGTAAACGGATGAAGCTTAAATGACCTTAGCAAAGAATAACGAGCTTTTCTTTCCTAATGGTTGAAAAACAGCAGGTGTTAGGAGTCTTTTCCAGCACTTTGTATTTATTGTTTGCAGTTGGCAATTTGTAAAAGATAACATTATTGTCTCTTTACTTTGTACAGCCATTGAGTGCTTTATATATCCTGTGTTTGACTTCCTGTGACAGCTGGTGTGTTAACCATAACTCACCTCAAACTGCAGCCAGAGCCAGTGTAAGACATTCCGTTCTTTCAAAAATGTGCATTACTAAAAGCTGGCATTGTGACCGCTGTATGGAAGTTAGTGTTAGCATGTGACATGTGCCGTGATAGGTTTTACAACATAACATATAGGAGCAAAAGTCATTCAGCCACTCGAGTCTCCTTCAGCATTCCATGAGATCATGGCTGATCTGCTAACCCTCAACTTCACTTTCCATAACCCTTGATTCCTTTCCTGATTTAAAAACCTCTCTCTCAGCCTTGAATATACTTAAAGCTTTCTTTAGTGAATCTAAGGCATTCTTTCTCACTCAGATGAGGAGGAATTTCTTCTCAATCTTAAACGTGTGATCCTTTACTCTGAGCTATACCCTCTGATCCTAGACTCTCCCTCCAGGGGACACTACTTTTCCACATCTTCCCTATCGAGTCCTTAAGCCTGTTGGATGTTTCACTGAGATTCTTACACAGCCTTAGTCCTCTGCCTTCAAGACACACTAATGAAACTGCAGCCCAGGCTGTTCCAGTGCCCGATGCTGGGCTAACAGCAGCCCCTGGTATAGGAGCAGGAAACCTGGGAGCTCAGGTCTTTGGCATGAATTTACTTTGCAGCCTTTCTTCAGCTACATCGAAGGTCTCGGTCTCTCGCTCTCGCTCTCGCTCTTCCACCCCTGTTCACTCCCCCTCACATGGAGAGAGGACAGGAGGGTGGAGCTGAAGCCGAGATGGTCCTATTAAACAGCAGAGTAGACTCCTGGGGCTGAATTGCCTACTCCTGCTCCTTGTTTTCATATACTCCCTCTCCATCTCCCATGGCTCTTCCCCATGCTCATTTACCCATCTCTGATTCCTTATAGCCTGTTACCAAGCCTATACCAATGTACCCATCCCTTTTATATCCCCATGCCATTCTATGCCTATGTACCCATCTTCCATGGCCCCTCAATACCCTCTGTCATTTTGAGGCTATAAAGGGACATGGAGGTGTTTGGGGGCATGGGGTGGCGAATATCAACTCCCAACCCTACTCATCAACACCTTCCCTGTCTATATGACTCCCTTAATAATCATGATAACTGCAGCTCTGGAGGTGTGCTGATAGCATCTATTGATGGTGTTACTATTGGGGAGAAAAAACACTCATCTATAATAATAAAAAAATCAATCCATTGTTTACATAAGGTATTAAGTGAAATGTTTGAAATCAATTTAATTAAGTACTTAATCCCTTATGTCAACAAATATTTCCACTCAAGAATTGATAGGAACTGTCCATCAACATCTCACTTGATGGAATTCAATGTGAGAATGGTAGTAAGGGAAATTGGTTTTACAGTTTATGGTTTCAAGTGACAGGTACTATGGAATACTCTTTTGTTTTAAAAAAATTCCACACACATTTATTTCCTTGAGAACCTTGCCAGTTGCAATACGTTTAAGCACTCATTAGACATGAGCATGTCTTAACAAGATCTAAAACAGACCTTTCATCTCCACCATTGCAGACATCAGGACATTATGAAGCTGAATAATTTGTTTATGCTCCTTTTAGGAGGTCAGATTTGTTGGGGGTAGGGTGCACTTGAGGCTGGGAAATTCATAAGTAGTCCTTTCCTTGATGCCCTTCAGAGTTTAACAGCAGGACACCATTTTTAAATTGTGTCCTGAACCACATGAGGCCAGAAGCCAAAGTCTGTAAGAACAAGCCGGTGTAATGTGGGGGGCGATGGTGCTTGGCTTGGTCAAGCAGACAACTCGTGGACCGGGGTGGGGTTGGGATAATTTTATTAATTCTGAGAAAGGGCCATTCAACCCTAAATGCTAACTCTGATTTCTCTCCACAGGTGTTGCCAGACCTGCTGAGCTTTTGCAGCAATTTCTGCTTTTGTCTCTGATTTACACCATCCGCAGTTCTTTCATTTTAGGTTTTATTAGGTCCCTAGTACTCCTCTTTCCCCATGCCCCCCCTACTTCTTTAAAAGGTATTTTGTTCATGGGTTCAGCCACTTCCAATTGCTGCAGGTAGCTCAAGTTTTCAGTGCCTGCATACTTCAAATTGAACACATCTAAAATAAGTGTCCCTTCGTTGTAATGCTTAACTTGGTTACCCTGCTCTGCCCTCTGTTTAAACCATAACTCTGTGAAGTTGAGGAAGGTAGATTTTTTTTGTTTCATTATCAACTGGTGATGTCCCTTCACTTCACTGATTACTGAATGTTAAACCAATCCTTAATGGTTAGTCTGCAATACAATATGATGGAGGAACTGGTGTTAATCATTAGCAGCTGAAGTGCACACAGCTCTTCTGTCTGGATAAAGAGCAAAGGAAGAGTTTAGCAGAAATAGTCTTCAAAAAGAATGTTTTATTCACAGCATGTATTCTGTTTTAATTACCAAACCTGAAACATTATCTCTGCTTTCTCTCCGCAGATGCTGCCAGACCTGCTGAGCTTTCCCAGCAATTTGCTTTTGTTTCTAATTTACAGCATCCGTGGTTCTTTTGTTCTGTTTTATTCTGTTTGCTTTGATCAATGATGAACCTTTTACTGCCTTTCATCCGCACATCAATGTGTGAAATGCTATAAGCAGATGAGATATGAAGTTTATTTTCATTAGGCAACATACCACTTGATTAATTTTATCCTTCCACTGACGTCAGTGCATCGATTTAATTCAAGGCTGTTTCTATCAGAGAAACGCAGTGGTACTATTCTCTCCAGTCAGCAAATAACTAACCTTGGAAATTTACTCGTTTTTTGTTTTGATGAATGTTGCTTCTCATTACCAAATTCTTCCAGCAAAATCTTTTAATCAATTTGTTCCCAAATGCCTTTACCAGAGAAGAACCAAAAACATCTCCTATGTAGTAGATCTGGATTTTATTACAACAGTAATATTGAGATTCAAGTGGAACTTATTAGTGCTGAAGCTCAAACTCTCGAACATTGTGCAGAAATACGCAACTATGGTCAGGGGCTGACCGTCAACCAAGGCTTACATAATAGTTTCACATGCTGAATATAATGTTTTGATTCAAAATATCTAATTTTAGTGACAATTACCACAAGGATTGCCTACTTTTGGAATTGCATGATTTCCTTCCTATTCTCAGTACACATGTTTGGGATAATTTTTAACCCTTCTGCCTAATTGATATAGTTAAAGCCATCATTGTGATGTAGCCATTGAAGTCTTCGTTAACCTACCTGAAGTGGGTGACACCCATTTCCCTAAAGGAAGTTTCCTTCCCTAAAAGACATTTGTGAACTAGATGGTGTTTTCTGACAGGTGCCAATAGTTTAATGGTCATCATTGGATGATGAAATAAGAATCATTGGAATTCCACTATTTGCCATGGTGGTCAGGTCCTCCGAACACTACCTGAGTTTCTGGATTAACAGGCCAAAGCTAATACCACTCTGCTGTCACCTCCCCATCCAAATGGAAATGGGGAACATGTGATGAGGGTGGAAGATAAGCAGTAAGCTTAAACAAAGTAGTCAGGGGACACAGCCTTGATGCTGAGCAGCTCAATGCTGCTCCATTTCTACAAAGGAAAGAGTAGTAACAGGTCCCGAAACCAGAATTAAATGACATTTATTTTGCTCTCCTTATGGAGCCTGGAGGAGCTAAAGTGCTCTTATTAAGCCCCACAAAGAATGTCTAGGCCGGTCTTGCTCCTTCTTCCCTCTTGAGAGCTTCTAGCGATGTGTGGATTGTTATTTTTGTTGCCTGTTACTGTGATGTCAGCTAGGGGTCTCATATCCACAAATTTCTATTGACCAGCTAGTTGCCACTACGCAAACTTTTTATTTGGAATGATGATGAGGGTAATCTGTTTTAATTACCAGGTCTTTCTCAGCTAAGGGCAGGGGTGAGAATGGCTCACTGCTTACCTTCTATCCTCATCACCTGTTCCTATTTCCATTTGTATGGGGAGGTGATATCCGAGTGGTATTAGCTCTGGCATGTTAATCCAGAAACTCAGAGAATGTTCTGAGGACCTGGGTTCAAATCCCACCATGGCAAATAGTGGAATTTGAATTCAATAAAATTCCAATGATTCTTATTTGACCATCCAATGATTACCATGAAACCATTGCCACTTGTCAGAAAATCCCATCTGGGTCACGACTGCCTTCCTTACCTAGCCTGGCCTACATGTGACTCCAGACTCGCAGCAATGGGGTTGACTCTTAAATTACTCTCTGGGCAATTAGGGATGGGTAATAAATGCTGGCCTAGCCAGCAACACCCACATTCAAGGAATGATTAATAAAAATTTGCAGCTATAACAGTTTTGTATTCTAATTGAATTTATTAGTTATCCAGGTTTCAATATTTTAAATCCTCAAGATAGCAAAGAATGTTATTCAATCTGTCTTTAGTACTCCTTACTAAAGTGGTGGCAATTGTTTTAAATGACAGAAATGGCCATTCATCTGTTTAGCGAATTTGGTATGAGTCCCAGAGGAAACATCTTCAAATAAAAGGAAAATATGCTTTGGAGCACCCTTTGCATCATCAGGACAACCCGAAATGCTTCACAAGCAGTGACGTACTATTCAAGTGGAATCTCCGTTGTAACACAGGAATCTCAGCTGACAACATTTAGCAAAATACGTGTGTTTTTCCCCCCTTGTGATTGTGTATAAGAGTATCTTTGAAAGTGTGCATTGTTATGAAGCAGGGATTCATAGTAAAATCTTATCTGCTTGCCTCTAAATTGATCCAGAACTAACTCCTAATTAAAAAGAAATTAATCTATTTTTCCAAATCAACCTTTTTCAGAGATGTTAATACACACCTCTGGGGAAGGTGGGACTTGAAGCTGGCCACAAGAGGTCCCCTTCAGAACTTAATTTTAAAGGTTCGAGCCAATTCAAAGGTTCATTATTTTGCCCTCAACATCCCACTTACCCAAAATAATGAATTTAATTTGTTCAATCTTCTTTTCCACAGAAAGAGTGGTGATTTTCATTGGTTTGAATTGGTCCATAGTAAAACAAATAAACTAAAATGTTAACAGTTTCTCACCCCATTTGTTCTTGATATCAGAAAAAACAGTTTTGAAATTTAGTTGTACTGAAGAAAACAATAAGGTGGTGTGACTGCTTCAGCAGTTTATAAATACATGAAGCATAGATCTGAAAGCTGTAAGAAGTATATTTATGGCACAGGGCTTGTTTTGACCCTGTTGAGTAGCACATAGATAAAATTATTCTACTGAGTAATTTGTAAGACAGGAATTCTACAGTGGTAGACAGCACAGATATATTGGAACTGTTGTTTTGTTATTCCATATGTCTGATCAGTCAAATGAACAGGGTGAACCTTCTACTAAGGAATTTCTCAGGCATGAATGTCCCATTCTCTCTCAACAGGGTGAAGACAATACACCCACAGTATCCCACTGTATGAGAAATGGATCTTTGTGAGGCTGCTGCTCCTTCAAAGTACAAAGCATGTTTTGTGTTGCCTTCTATAATTAATGCAGTCGTGAACAGCAGCTGTAGCAGTTGGCTTGTTCTCATAGTCCTGCGGAATATTCCAGAAAAGAAAAGCTGATGTGCAAGAACAAGAGTTCGTTTTACGTGCCCTGATGCTTCACATAATTGTTTCTGTAGACTGTTTATGCATTTGCATTTTGTAAATGGATATTTATTAAATATTTTATTGGTGTAGAAATTCTTTCATACACTTAACAACTCAACAGTGAAACATATTTCTGAAGTTTTGAGTTTGAAGCTCTTTGCTGCTTAAAATAGTTCAATTTTGCATACTGTGGCTTATAAGCATTAAAAGGAAATTTTCTCTTCAGTGAATGAGTGTAGATTATCTGCATTAATGAACAATACTACAGTGAGTGCCTGCACTTAAAGAATTCAGTCGCAACTCAGTTTATCCTTTATCAAAGAAATTATTTAATTTGGCTATTCCTGATCATGTTAAATTATGAACTGTTATTTTCTAAAAAAGCTTCAATAATTTCTGTGACTTTAAATTGAATATCTATGCAGAGGGTTAGATCAGGTGGACAGTGAGAGCCCTTTTCCTCAGATGGTGAAGGCTAACATAAGGGGACATAGCTTTAAATTGAGGGGTGATGATTTAGGACAGATTTCAGGGGTCATTTCTTTACTCATAGTAGTAAGGGCATGGAACGGCCTGCCTGCAACTGTAGTAGACTCGCCAATGTTAAGGGAATTTAAATGGACATTGGATTTACATATGGATAATAATGAAACGGTGTAGGTTAGATGGCCGTCAGATTAGTTTCACAGATCGGTGCGATATCGAGGGCCAAAGATCCTGTACTGCGTTGTAACATTCTATGTTCTAAATAAATTGCATTTACTTTTTACTAAAGGAAGGTTTGCAGCAATTAGTAAAATTAGTGCAATGTAGATTTTGCTGCAGTTATGAGAAACTGAAACCTGTCTCAACAGCATGGTTTGATATGTCTTTTATTTCAAATCATTCTGCTCCTGAATGATACTCCAATTTAGTTTGTCATAGATGTAACTAGATTTACAGAAACTTTATCTATGTTTCATTCAAGCCAATGCTATGAACCGTATTAGAGAGGTAGCAAGCTAAAATAGCACTATAATATATAGTTTCAATAAGCTTTGATTGTGTTTTTAAACTGGTAGACCTTGCTTTACCCTCATTTGGATTTACATTTTGAGACACGTTGAGTGTGTCAAGTTCAATAATTTTTAATGCAATTTCATTCCAAATGATGTTGAGATGAGAGGACATGTTAGTGGAAGAAAATTTGAATGAATATCTGGAACCTCTAGTGACTTTTTTTTTGTGCAACCCATCTGTTTTATAATGTGCTGAATCAAACTTTTGAATATTTAATGGGTCCACAAAACAGGCTATATTTCTCAATTCTTTGTATTTCCTGTTTAATGCATCCTTTGTCTAAATGCTACTTTATTTTCATTTCTTTCCTTTTTCCCATTTTTCCCTTTTGGCTGTCTAAGCCACAAACTGTTGATCTTGTTGATTGCACCACTGTAGATGGTTCAAACCTACAATCTAAACTATTAGTTGAAATCCTGAGCAAATTGCTGGAGACTGCTAAATTCAGCTGAAATACTCATTTATTTTGATTTATTATCTGGAAATCTTTGACAAATTACTTTTCAAAATATTCTGTACATGATAACGTTTCAAGTTGCTGCAAACTACAGGCTAGATGTTTAATTGAATATTCCATTTTAATGAAAGATCTGCATGGTACTTCTTTCATAGTTGATTGGTGAAGTGCAATTAGTGAAACAATAATAATTTAATGTTTAGCTGATCATGTGCCATAATTTTCAAAATTGAACTCTATAGATTGTGTAGGCATCAATTTTACACATTTGAGCAGGTAAGATGGTAACATTTTGTTTATGCTCCTGGTACTGATTATTCTACAAACAGTGCTGTGTCAGAATTTGAACATTTTCCTATCCATTGCATTGTTTTTCTATTCATATACAAGTACAAACAGAACTTACATCAATATTGCAGACATTTTACAGACATTATTTAAATATTTGGAGTATCTGTAGATGGAAGCATCTTTTTTTAATTGAGTAACTTAATTTAATAAACTTTCTAGGAGCTTTCTTAATTCCTCATCACAAGTATCTGCCAGGATACTAAGCTAGAACCATAGAGTAATAAACTTATGGCCTTACTAAAGGTGGTGATGAAGCATTTGACAACTTTGTGTATCAGTGGAGCTGTGAGCATAAGGACTGATGTCAAAATCACATCTTCCTTGTTATGTCTAAATCAATTCAAACAAATCTTTAGGTTTCAATTCTTGATTCTGCGTGAAAAGAAAATATTGATAGTTTAATTATCTTATAGAATTGATGTCCCTGATTTTCTGTATTGAAAGTGCAAATTTTTGTACTGCATTAAGATAAACAGTAAAGACAATATCCAAAGCTAACCTTCACAAGTATTTCCAAGATTGTAAAATGATTGTCCTTAGTGAGAACACATTAAACATTTCCTATCTCTCCAAGTTATGACCAGAAATCCTTTATAGTCAAAAACCCAGTGCTATAATTGAGTTTTTGGCAAATTATTTTAGCGTTGCATTGTTAAGTACTCAGATAACTCTCCTTTTCAATAACTTGTCGCACAAATCTCATTCACATAAAGATGTTACTGCATTGGATCCCACATAGCAGCTGAGCTAAGATTATCAATTGAGAGTTTGTTACTTTTATAATAGCTGTTTAAAAAAATTGATCTCCATATTAGTACAATAATGTCAGTATAGTCTTTTTTTTAAAGCTTTCATTTGTGAATGTTATCTATGCCGTGACTATGTGTACAGCAAAATTTTCATCTCAAAAATATGAGCAACTATGGCCAAATCTCAGGAAGCATGCCCTTGACCCAGCCAGTAAAGCCCATGTCCCTGAATTAATGGAAATCTTCCTGTAGCCTTGTAGGCCTTCAATATCGATACATATTGGATGTAGGTTTGCTCGCTGAGCTGAAAGGTTCATTTCCAGAAGTTTCATTACCTTACTAGGTTACATCTTCAGTGGACCTCATGCAAAGCAATGCTGAAAATTCCTGCTTTCTAATTATATGTTTGGGTTTCTTTGGGTTGGTGATGTGATTTCCTGTGGTGAAGTCACTTCCTGTTCCTTTTTTTTAGGGGGTGGTAGATGGGGTCTAACTTGATGTGTTTGTTGATAGAGTTCCAGTTGGAATGCCATGCTTCTAGGAATTCTCATGCGTGTCTTTGTTTGGATTGTCCTAGGATGGATGTGTTGTCTCAGTCAAAGTGGTGTCCTTTCTCATCCGTATGTGAGGATACTAGTGAGAGAGGGTCATGTCTTTCATGGGTAGTTGGTGTTCACGTATCCTGGTGGCTAGTTTTCTGCCTGTTTATCTAATGTAGTGTTTGTTACAGTCCTTGCACAGTTATTTTGTAAATAACATTAGTTTTGCTCATTGTCTGTATCGGGTCTTTCAAGTTCATTAGCTGTTGTTTTAGTGTGTTGGTGGGTTTGTGGGCTACCATGATGCCAAGGGGTCTGAGTAGTCTGGCAGTCATTTCCAAGATGTCTTTGATGCAGGGGAGAGTGGCTAGGGTTTCTGGACATGTTTTGTCTGCTTGTTTGGGTTTGTTGCTGAGACATCCAAAACCTCAACTTGAGCTACAAATCTTCTCAAAACTCATCAATACATATTCTCATCACTTCTCCTATTATTAATGTGGAGATTAGGAGCAAGAGTAGATCATTCAGTCTTTTGAGTCTGTTTCACCATTGAATATGATCATGCCTGATCATCCAGCCCAGTCCCCTGTTTCCACTTTCCCCCATTCCCACTTTCCCCCATACCCTTTGATCCCTTCAGCTCTAACTATAACTGACTCCTCCTTGAAAACATTCAATGTTTTGGCCTCAACTGCTTTCTGTGCCTGAGGATTCCTCAGGCTCCCCATTCTCTGGGTGAAATTGCTGGAATAAATTTCTCTTCATCTTGGTGTAAATACCCTATCCTGAATCAGGGCCACGAGTACCTTACTCAGCCACAGGATTCAAAATACTGACAACATTCATGACACTGTTTACAGGATATAGCTTTAATCAATTGCTCCTTAGTATTACATCAGCACCAGAAAGTTTTCAAAGAACCATAATGAACACCCTTGAAGAATTAGAGGGAGTTATGTGTCATTGGAATGGCATTCTTTATTGATGTTCCACTATATCAGAGCACACTGATAGACAGAGACTGCGCTCCAATGCAAGAAGCCAAGACTAACTTTCAATGAAAAATATAATTTCTCACAACCAGCCATTAAAGTTTTGGAGCATGGCATTCATGCAGCAAGCATCTACTCTTCTCCTAAAAGGAAAGCAACGTGGTCAAAGATTTCCTGATGTCTTGCAAAGTCACATAACTTCAACATTTCATAGTGATGGTGAATCAGATCACACCATTGAATCACAATGACAATTCCATAAGTAAGACCAAACACATTTGCTGGCGCAAATTAAAACACATTTCGTCCAAGAGGAGAAAAGAAATGCTCATTTCATCAGACATCAGCTCATTACAACTCAGAATAGCAACTGCAGGTACATCAACAAACAGTTTAGTATCTGTACCCCTCTCTCAAACATACCATATAAAAACTGAAATGGAAAAATGATGCACAGTAATTAAACAATTAATTGGTGAGGCCTCACCAGAGTGCTGTGTATCAATCTGTAATCCACACTACAGGAGGGATGTGATATTCCTGGAGAGGGTCCATAGGGAATTTACCAGGATAGTCCCTGGGCGAGAGAGCTTCAGTAATGAAGAGAGGTTAGACAGACTGGGATGGTTTTCCTTAGAGCAGATGAGATTGAGAAGAGATATGACTGAGGTGCATAAAAGTATTTAGATATAGAGAGGGTAGACAGAAAAAAACATTTTCTTTGATGGAGGGATCAGTGACCAGGGACAGAGATTTCAGGAAAGGGGCAGGAGGGTTAGAGGAAATCTGAGGAGAAACCATTTTGCCCAGAGGGTGGTGGGAATTGGGCGCTCACTGGCTGGAAGGGTGGGAGAAGCAGAAACCCTATCACATTGAAGAAGGATTTAAATATTCACTTGTGATACCGAGGCAAATAAAGCCAGGGCCAAGTGCTGGGAAATGGAAACCATCAACTGGTTGTTGGAGACTGGTGCAGACATTTTGGGCTGAAGAAACATTTTCTGTTCTGTAAATCTCTGTGATCAATGACTTCAAGAAGCAATAGCTACTGGTATGAAGATTTCAGACTATGTCTTCATTTTAAAGTATATTATAAAACCAGGTGACTAATCATTGCCAGCATTATTAAAAACCAAGGAACTAGTGAAGATGCCACTGAGGGTGCAGAGATTTTGTTTATATTATTAACCAGCTGACGATAAGTCAGATCCCAGAGTCAAATGCATTTTGGGAAAGCAAATCTTAGCAGGACTTATACACTTAATGGTAAGGTCCTAGGGAGTGTTGCTGAACAAAGAGACCTTGGGGTGCAGGTTCATAGCTTCTTGAAAGTGGAGTTGCAGGTAGATAGGATAGTGAAGAAGGTGTTTGGTATGTTTGGAGGGTTTGGAGGGATATGTGCCAGGTGCTGGCAGGTGGGACTAGATTGGGTTAGGATATCTGGTCAGCATGGACAGGTTGGACCGAAGGGTCTGTTTCCATGCTGTACATCTGTATGACTCTATGACTCGAAATAGAACATAACAGTGCAGTACGGGCCCTTCAGTCCTCTATGTTGCGCTGGCCTGTGGAACCAATCTGAAATCCATCTATCCTACACTATTCCGTTTAAATGCCCTTTGCCACTCCCTCACCACCCAACGCCTGGAGGAAGATCGCCTCATCTTCTGCCTCGGAACACTTCAACCCCAGGGCATCAATGTGGACATCACTAGATTCCTCATTTCCCCTCCCCCCACCTTACTCCAATTCCAACCCTCCAGCTCAACACTGTCCTCATGACCTGTCCTACCTGCAAATCTCCCTTCCCACCTATCTTTTCCATCCTAACACCTCCATACCCACCCCCATTCACCTATTTACTCTTTGCTACCTTCTCCCCAGCCCCACTACCCTCCCATTTATCTCTCCACCCTGGAGGCTTCCTGCCTCCATTTCTGATGAAGGGCTTTTGCCCAAAACATCGATTTTTCCTGTTCCTCGGATGCTGCCTGACCTGCTGTGCTTTTCCAGCACCACTCTAATCTCGATTTAAAATTTGAAAGTCTACAGGCAATGCATTCCACACCCCTAATATTCTCTGAGTAAAGAAATTACCTCTCACATCTGTCCTATGTCTATCACCCCTCAATTTAAATCTATGTGCCCTCATGCTAGCCATCACCATCTGAGGAAAAAGGCTCTTCCCGTCCACCCTATCTAACCCTCTGATTATCTTATTTGTCTCAATTAAGATTAGATTAGATTACATTACATTAGTGTTGAAACAGGCCCTTTGGCCCAACAAGTCCACACCGACCCGCTGAAGCGCAACCCACCCCTACATTTACCCCTTACTATGGGCAATTTAGCATGGCCAATTCACCTGGCCTGCACATCTTTGGACTGTGGGAGGAAACCGGAGCACCCGGAGGAAACCCATGCAGACACGGGGAGAACGTGCAAATTCCACACAGTCAGTTGCCTGAGGCGGGAATTGAACCCGGGTCTCTGGCGCTGTGAGGCAGCAGTGCTAACCACCGTGCTGCCCACAAATTAAGTCACCTCCAAACCTTCTCTCTAATGAAAACAGGCTCAATCCCTCAGCCTTTCCTCATAAGACCTTCCCTCCATACCATGAAACATCCTAGTAAATCTCCTTTGAACTCTTTCCAAAGCTTCCACATCCTTCCTATAATGTGGTTACCAGAACTTGTACGCAATACTCCAAGTGTGGCTGCACCAGAGTTTTGTATGGATACAGCATGACTTCATGGCTCCAAAACTCAATCCCTCCACCAATAAAAGCTCACACGCTGTATGTCTTCTTTACATCCCTATCAACCTGAGTGGCAACTTTCAGGGATCTATGTACATAGACACCCAGAGCTCTCTGTTCATCTACACATGCAAGAATCTTACCATTAATCCAGTACTCTGCATTCTTGTTAATCCTTCCAAAGTGAATCACCTCACACTGTTTCTCATTAAAGTCCATTTGTGACCTTTCAGCTCAGCTTTGCAGCTTATCTATGTCCCTCTGTAACCTACAACATCTTTCAGCACTATCTACAACTCTACCGACCTTAGTGTCATCTGCAAATTTACTAACCCATCCTTCTATGCTCTCATCCAGGTCATTTATAAAAATGACAAACAGCAGTGGACCCAAAACCGATCCTTGCGGTACATCTTGTGGACTTGTTGGGCCGAAGGGCCTGTTTCCACACTGTAAGTAATCTAATCTAATCTGAACTCCAGGATGAACATTTCCCATCAACCATCACCCTCTGTCTTCTTTCAGCTAGCCAATTTCTGATCCAAAACGCTAAATCACCCTCAATCCCGTGCCTCTGTATTTTGTACAATAGCCTACTGTGGGGAGCCTTATCAAACACCTTACTGAAATCCATATACACCACATCAACCACATTACCCTCATCCACCTGTTTGGTCACTTTCTCAAAAAACTCAATAAGGTTTGTGAGGCATGACCTACCCTTGACAAAACCATGTTGACTATCCCTAATCAACTTATTCCTCTCTAGATGATTATAAATCCTATCTCTTATAACCTTTTCCAACACTCTACCCATAACTGAAGTAAGGCTCATTGGTCTATAATTATCAGGCTTGCATCTACACCCCTTCTTCCATTTACTATCCTCCAGTCTTCTGGCACTATTCCTGTAGACAATGTCAACATAAAGATCAAAGCCAAAGGCTCTGCAATCTCCTCCTTGAGAATTCCCAGAGAATTCCAGGATAATTCCCATCTGGCCCAGGGGACTTACCTATTTTCATACTTTCCAGAATTGCTAACACCTCCTCCTTGTGAACCTCAATCACATCTAGTCTGGTAGCCTGTATCTCAGTATTCTCCTGCCTTCCTCTTGACAAGAGATTCAACTTCTTTAGTAAACCACAGCTCCCTCGCTCGACCACTTCCTCCCTGCCTGACAGGTACATACTTATCGAGGACCCGCAGTAGCTGTTCCTTGAATAAGCTCCACATTTCAGTTGTGCCCATCCCCTGCAGTTTCCTTCCCCATCCTGTGCATCCTAAATCTTGCCTAATCGCATCGTAATTGCCTTTCCCCCAGCTATAACTCTTGCCCTGCGGTATATACCTATCCCTTTCCATTGCTAAAATGAACATAACCGAATTGTGGTCATTATTACCTACCTCCAAATCTAACACCTGGCCGGGTTCATTCCCCAGAACCAAATCCAATGTGGCCTTGCTCCTTGTTGGCCTGTCTACATACTGTGTCAGAAAACCCTCCTGCACACATTGGACAAAAACTGATCCATCCAGCTAAATCTTGCTAGATAAACCAAAGTATGGGTTTTTTTCTGTTTACTGTGGGGTCAGTCACTGAACATATTCACAAGAGACTTGTAATGTACTTCTAACACGAGAACATTAACAAAAATGGAAAGCAAGAGCTGTTCTTTACTATCTGAAACAGTCTCATCACAAATATCAGAAGGAAAGAATGTGATATCCTATTCCCCAACAATAACCTGCAGACGGAAACCTCAGTGAAACACAACTCCTCTCTTCATACTAAAGTCTTTAGTTCAGCTGTCATTGAATTTTGGAGCTTTCTCCCCATTGACCTCTGAGCATGCTCACAAAAAAACATTGTTTTCCATAAACTCAGCTTCCGATACTTTTTCTGGCCAGTCTTTTTACAGACAGGGAGTAACTCACTGACTCATTAGATACTTTTTGTCACCATTTCCTGTGTCATTGGGTATCTTATTGTGCACAATAACCCAATTTCTCTAGTTTTCAAAAAAAACCCACATTGACCTGCTCATTCCCAATTCTAATCCAATGCTGTAAACTTTCACTGAAAGTGTATTATAAACGAACCAGGAACTTCAAATCAGAAATGAAATTGAAACTATGTCTTCCTGTTTTAACTCAGATTATAAATAAATGTTTTAAGTTAGAGACTGGAGGATGGTGGAGTTTGGAGGAATATAGAGGAAAGGATTAAATGTAAACATGTAAATAGCGCACATCTTTCGTGATTAAAGGATCACATAACAGATTGGCAAACTCTGTGTTAAGCCCCATGTCAAGCCTTAGCTGTAAATAGACAAGGTTCTAATAAAAGGGAAAATTACCAACTTTCCAAACAGACCCCACCACCAAGGTTATATTTCCCTCCCCTCCCCTATCAGCATTCCAGAAAGACCACTCCCTCCGTGACTCCCTCGTCAGGTCCACACCCCCCAACAACCCAACCTCCACTCCCGGCACCTTCCCCTGCAACCGCAAGAAATGCAAAACTTGCGCCTACACCTCCCCCCTCACTTCCC